>NC_090381.1:10760027-11060027 GCF_036365525.1 Heterodontus francisci | reverse complement strand
ACCCATTCTAATCCCACCTTCCAGCATTTGGTCCGTAGCCCTGCAGATTACGGAACTTGGGGTGTACATCAAGACTCCTTTTGAACAAGTTTAGGGTTTCTGCCTCAACTACCCTTTCAGGCAGTGGGTTCCAGAACCCCACCACCCTCTGGGTGAAAAGGTTTTTCCTATCTCCCCTCTAATCTTTCTACCAATCACTTTAAATCTATGCCCTCTAGTCACTGACCTCTCTGCTAAGGTAAATAGGCCCTTCACCTCCACTCTATCCACACCCCTCAAAATTTTGTACATTTCAATCAGATCTCCCCTCAGTCTTCCCTGTTCCAAGGAGAACAACCCCAGCCTATCCAATCTTTCCTCATAGCTGCATTTTTCCAGTCCCGACAACATCCTTGTAAATCTCCTCTGTACCCTCTCTAGTGCAATTACATCCTTTCTGTGATGAGGTGGCCGGAACTGCACACAGTACTCAAGTTGTGGCCTAACCAATGGGTTATACAGTTCCAGCATAACCTCCCTGCTCTTATATTCTATATCCCAGCTAATAAAAGAAAGCATTCCATATGCCTTCTTAACCACCTTCTCGACCTGTCCTGCTACCTTCAGGGATCTGTGGACATTCAAGGTCCATCACTTTCTCTACACTTCTCAGTATTTTCCCATTAATCGTGTATTCCTTTGCCTTGTTTGACCTCCCCAAATGCATCACCTCACACTTCTCCAAGTTGAATTCCATTTGCCACTTTTCTGCCTCATCTGGCCAGACCATCAGCCTGCAGTCTACAGCTATCCTCCTCGCTATCTACCACACAGCCAATGTTTGTGTCGTCTGCAAACTTCTTGATTATGCCCCCTACATTTACGTCCAAATTGTTAATATGCACCAGTAAAAGCAGGGGACCCCGTACCGAGCCCTGCGGAATGCCACTGGAAACAGCCCTCCAGTCGCTAAAACACCCGTTAACAATTACCCTTTGTTTCCTGCCACTGAGCCAATTTTGTATCCACCATGCTACATTTCCCTAGATCCCATGGGATTTTTTTTTTTTGGTGGTGAGCTATGCTGGGTATCAGCAGCAGACATGTGGAAACTGGCATTGCGGTTTCAGACGATGTCACCGAGGGGGAGCATGTAAATGAGAAACAGGAGGTGGCCAAGGATAGATCCTTGGGGGCAAACCAGAGGTAAATACGCAGGAATGGTATGAGAAGCCACTGCAGGTGACTCTCCTGCCACAATTAGATAGTTAAAGATAGAACCAAGCGACTAGTTGAGGCAAATAGTATAGATGTATTTAAGCGGAAACGAGGTAAGCACATAAAGGATGGAATAAAAGGTTATGCTGATAAGAGTTATTTGAGGAAGGACAGGAGGTAGCTCGAATGGAATATAAACAGCAGCATGGACTGGTGGGCCAAATGGTCTGTGCCATATAGTCTATCTAATTCCATGTGAGACCATGACACTGGGAATCTAACAGTCCAACAAACCAGCAAATGCATTCTGGTAAGACAGACTTCTCATGCAGAAATGATTTCTTTCATGGCTGTTTATAAACTACTTGTTAGAAATTGGTCTGTAAATAATTTATATAAACTTCTAATATTTGCTGCACATTTACTTTTGTAAGCTAATAAGCCTAAAACCAATGTTCATATCCATTTTCCATGTACATGAGTGAATTCACATTTTGCATTTTATTTTGTTGTTTTATAGACCTTCCTAAGAAAAGTTGCTGGTGTCAGCAATTCCACGAAGCTCACCTGACTTTTTGGAAGCTTGGGTGACACTATTTTGCCTTTCTTCTTCAGGGTTGCACCCAGGAAGTTCTTTCAGATCACTTCCTGTGAGGACAGGAAGTTGTGTTACAGCCATATTTATTTACCCATTTTAACATAGTGCATTTATTCAACTCACAAAGTTAATACAATAAAAAATATTGTCAGCTGTTTTGGGGATCACTATTTCATATACAGAAAGCAATGCAAAGGAACTTTCCTGGGCAAAGCTCAAAGAGGAAGGGCAGAATGGTTTTACCTTGATCTACAAAATCAGAGTTGAAAATTATGTACAAATGGGTTTCTGTTTAAATAGTTTGCTAAATGAATAATTTGAATAACAATTTTAGGGAATTAATATATTAGACAATATTAATACTGCATGGAAATTCACTTAGTATAGATAAAATTAGACATGGAACATACTAGGTGATGCAGATAAGCAGCATTCAGATTCACACTGATTATACTAAGTTTTCTCCATGAAGTGCATATGTAATATTTATGAAAAACTGTATGTCTGCATATAGTAACTGAAGAAACCTTACCTTCAGCTGTCACATTTTTGTTACTTGTGTTTCCTTCTCTATTAAATAAATTCTAGTATATTCACATCTAAAATCAAAACTATGTAAACTTGTGAAGCTATAATTTCACCATTCCCCCATTGTAGCACTATCATTCCTCAGCTTGTACTCCATTGAACTGTCTTATTATAGCCCTGGTCCAATTATCCAGACCCTCTTCACCTGGAGATTACACTTGATCTTGCAATGCCACAGGAAATGAACTAATGTACTTAACTAAAAGCTTCCAAGGTAAGAATTATACTGAAAAATATTTTTTTCAAAACATTCAATATGTCCAGCTTTGAAAACCAGTGCAGACAACCACTGATATATGGTTATTGGCAAGTAAACCCTGCCCTTTTACAAGTATCTTGCAATGGGTTTCAAGTAATCATTAGATCAAGCTATACACTATGAGAATTCAACATACGTTTAAAAGTCGAACTGGTTCAACACTAATGTTCTTTAGAGTAGGAAACCTACAGGCCATACCCATGCTGGCCTATATGTGACTACAGTCCCACACCAACATGGTTGACTCAGAAACGACCTAAAAAGTTGTATCAAAATAATGTGCTACACCACAATGGAACCACCTTTTTTTATTTTTACAAGGCCAGCATTTGTTACTGCAATGGAGTCCTCCTGCACAGACTCCATTCTGTGCAACTGATTGTTGTGTGCTTTAACTTTGCATTCCAAGAGTTTTTTTTGAGACAAACCCTGATTTGAAACTGAATCTAAAAGGCCTTAATGTTCTAAGAGGACAGAATAAGCTAAACAAACAAGTAGTTTTCTTTACCAGAAGCATGCGATTGGAGTTTAGGTTTCAGTTTCAGAAGACGACTTTGGAGAGTGGCTGTTTAACAGACGGCAAAAAGCTGCAAAGCTGGGTGTTGTTTTAAAACGTTTCCCAGACTGCTGAACTGAACCTGTTTGCTGGGAGTTGATCCTTGGAAAATACAAGTTGCTACCATTATTTCTGTGCCTTAAAGTGTTAAGTGAGGTGGGACCAGTGAAGCTGCACCACCAGGACTGTTATGAGCAAAACTATGGAAGTTCCAGAAGGGTGTGCAGTTTTATTTATTTATTTATTTAGAGATACAGCACTGAAACAGGCCCTTCGACCCACCGAGTCTGTGCCGACCAACCACCACCCATTTATACTAATCCTACATTAATCCCATATTCCCTACCACATCCCCACCATTCTCCTACCACCTACCTACACTAGGGGCAATTTATAATGGCCAATTTACCTATCAACCTGCAAGTCTTTGGCAGTGGGAGGAAACCGGAGCACCCAGCGGAAACCCACGCGGTCACAGGGAGAACTTGCAAACTCCGCACAGGCAGTACCCAGAACTGAACCCGGGTCCCTGGAGCTGTGAAGCTGCGGTGCTAACCACTGCGCCACTGTGCCGCCCCTGCGGCGGTGGAGATAATATCGGTAGGGCTCGGATTGTAGAGAAACTGCCATCGAATGAAAACCAGCATTTGCACCTTGGGAAAGGGGAATCTGGAGATCTACTTGAAAAGTTCAAACACCTCAAGGACTTTGTGACGGTTCAGCATCAACCTGCCGATAGGACTGGCAAAGGACTTACGAGATACATCCTTGTAGCATCCGATAGTTAACATGGAACCTTTAAGATGTACATACATCCATTGTGATTTAACAATCAGTTCATATTTTAGATTGGTTTTGGTTGGAGCGTTAAAGTAAAATTTATAAAAATGAAATCATGGTTTGGTTTTTGATTCCTGAATTGAGGTCAGTCAAGGGATTTGATTCTTTTGGTTTGTTGGAGATCTCCACGGGGATCATAACAGTTGCCCATCTCTAACGTCCTTGAGGTGGTGGTGGTGGTGAGCCACCTTCTTGAACCGCTGCTGTCCATCTGGTACACCCACAGTGCTGTTCGGAAGGGAATTCCAGGTTTTTGATCCAGTGACAGTGAAGGAACAGCGATGTGGATCCAAGTCAGGATAGTGTGTGGATTGGAGGGGAACTTGCAGGTGGTGGTATTCCAATGCGTCTGCTTCCAACCTTCCAGGTTGTAAAGGTCACAGGTTTGGAAGGTGTTGTTGAAGGAAGCTTGGTGGGTTGTTGCAGTGCATCTTGTCGATGGTACACACTGTATGCCAGTGCTGGAGGGAGTGAATGTTGAAGGTGGTGGATGGGGTGCTGATCAAGTGGGCTGCTTTATCCTGGATGGTGTAGAGCTTCTCGAGTGTTGTTGAGGCTGCACTTATCATGAGAGTATTCCATCACACTCCTGACTTATGCTTGTAGATGGTGGACAGGGTTCACAGAATCAGATGAGGAGTTACTCGCCACAGAATTCCCAGCCTCTGACCTGCTCTGGCAGCCAAAGTATTTATATGGCTGGTGCAGTTAAGTTTCTGGTCAGTGGTAACCCACAGGATTGATTGTGGGGGATTTAGCGATGATAATGCCATTGAATGTCATGGGTAGATGGTTGGTATCTCTCTTGTTTGAGATGGTCATTGCCTGGCACTTTTGTGGTGTTAATCTAATTTACCACTTATCAGCTCAAGCCTTGATGTTTTCCAGGTCTTGGTGCGTCTGAACACAGACTGCTTCAGTATCTGAGCTGTTGCGAATGGTAATGAACATAGTGAAATCAGCAAACATCCCCACTTCTGACATTAACATGGAGGAAAGGTCATTGATGAAGTAGCTGAAGATTGTTGGACATAGAACACTACCCTGAGGAACTCCTGCAGCTATGTCCTGGGGCTGAGATGTCTTGCTTCCAACAACCACAACCATCTTCCTTTGTACTAGGTATGACTCCAACCAGTGGAGAGTTTTCCCTCTGATTCCCACTGACTTCAACTTTGCTCAGGCTTCTTGATGCCACACTCGGTCAAATGCTGCCTTGATGTCAAGGGCAGTCACTCTCATCTCACCTCAGCTCGAGAATTCCGCTCTTTTGTCCTTGTTTGGACCAAGGGTAATGAGATCTGGAGCCCAGTGGCCCTGGAACTGAGCATTACTGAGCAGATTATTGCTGAGTAAGTGCTGGTTGATAGCACTATCGACGACACCGTCCATCACTTTGCTGATGATCGAGAATAAACTGATGGGCTGGTAATTGGCTGGGCTCTATTTGTCCTTTTTATGGACAGGACATACCTGGGCAATTTTCCACATTGTAGAGTAGATGGCAGTGTTATAGCTGTACTGGAATAGCTTGGCTAGGGGGCAACTAATTCTGGGGCACAGGTCTTCAGTACCATTGCCGGAATGTTGTCAGGGCCCGTAGCCTTTGCAGTATCCCAGAAAGCCTGGCTACCCGACCCGAACCCGACTACACCCAACAACATGTGTCGGGTTCGGGTCAGGTCGGGTCTCTCTTCCGAGTCCAGCATTCGGACTCAGGTTGGGTCGAGGTGGACAGTGCTGCCTCCAGGAAGTAATCTTCAATTCAACAGTAAGGTTAAGGCGGGAAACGTGCAGTGCAGACTCCGCACGCTGCAGTGAGCGTCTCTATGACGTCATCGCTCTCATGCTGTCGCTTCCATGCATCCAAAGGTGATTCTACACTACACTATGGATGTAAAACAAATGCTGTCTACTGGAGAATGTTTAGCAGTGGAAAAGGTAAATCTTTCGTTTGGAAACATTTCAATGCTGTTGTTTTCCGCAACAGTAAAAGTTCAAGCGGATTTGTACAATATGACAGCAAAAAGACGGGAAATTCATCTTTGCAGCGGGACACTGAAAAAGGGTGTCACAGTGGCGCAGTGGTTAGCACCGCAGCCTCACAGCTCCAGCGACCCGGGTTCAATTCTGGGTACTGCCTATGTGGAGTTTGCAAGTTCTCCCTGTGTCTGTGTGCGTTTCCTCCGGGTGCTCCGGTTTCCTCCCACATGCCAAAGACTTGCAGGTTGATAGGTAAATTGACCATTACAAATTGCCCCTAGTATAGGTAGGTGGTAGGGAAATATAGGGACAGGTGGGGATATGGTAGGAATATGGAATTAGTGTAGGATTAGTATAAATGCGTGGTTGATGGTCGGCACAGACTCGGTGGGCCGAAGGGCCTGTTTCAGTGCTGTATCTCTAAACTAAACTAAACTTGACCTGCAGCAGGGCCAAGTCAGTTGTACATAACTTTGTTTGTACAGACGAGCGAAAAAAATGTACCCGCTCACAGGAAATCAGAAATTACAGACAAATGCATGAGTCTCTGTTGCAAGGATATTCGACCTTTCCAAACCGTCTCTGAAGGGTTTGTTGAGCTGGCACAAAATTATGAGGGGCATAGATAGGGTAGATAGGGCAAAACATTTTCCCTTAGCGGAGGGGTCAATAACCGGGGCATAGATTTAAAGTAAGAGGCAGGAGGTTTAGAGGGGATCTGAGGAAAAATTGTTTCAACCAGAGGGTGGTTGGAATGTGGAATACACTCCCTGAACGGGTGGTAGAGGCAGGACCCATCACAAAATTTACAAAGTATTTAGATGAGCACCTGAAATGGTTTAGCATACAAGGCTATGGGCCAAGTGCTGGAAAATGGGATTACAATAGATAGCTGCTTGATGGATGGCTGGCACGGACACGATGGGCCGAAGGGCCTGTTTCTGTGCTGTCTGACTCTATGATAAGAGCTTATCAACGTGGGTGCTACTTACAGTTGAGTATCAGCATCAGGTGCGTTAGCAAATCCTAGTACAGTTTCAAGAAGGTATCATGATGTGGCCGAAGAAAAAAGAAAACCACGAATTTCTCAGATTACTGACATACTGAAGGATGTGAACGTGGGAATGACAACTGACATGTTGACGGACAACTACCGTAAAATCCATTATATGTCGATAACTTGTCATTAGATCACAGTAGATTTTAAACTTAATACTCAAGTTTTAACAACAGCTATGCTTCCACTGGAGGATGCCAAATTTGCTGAAAACATCAGGCGTGAGATTTTAAAGCTGCTAGTGAATACTTTTGGATTTGACCCATAAAATTTAAATAAATTAGTCTGGGTGACAGATCAAGGTGCTAACATAGTGCTTGCTCTTAGACCATATCGATGTCCGGATTGTCAGGACCACGTATATAACACGGTGAGCAAAGAACAGTACAGCACAGGAACAGGCCATTCGGCCCTCCAAGCCTGCGCCGATCTTGATGCCTGTCTAAACGAAAATCTTCTGCACTTCCGGGGTCCGTATCCCTCTATTCCCATCCTATTCATGTATTTGTCAAGATGCCTCTTAAACGTCGCTATCGTACCTGCTTCCACCACCTCCCCTGGCAGCAAGTTCCAGGAACTCACCACCCTCTGTGTAAAGAACTTGCCTCACACATCCCCTCTAAACTTTGCCCCTCACGCCTGAAACCTATGTCCCCCAGTAACTGACTCTTCCACCCTGGGAAAAAGCTTCTGACTATCCACTCTGTCCATGCCACTCATAACTTTGTAAACCTCTATCATGTCGCCCCTCCACCTCTGTCGTTCCAGTGAAAACAATCCAAGTTTATCCAACCTCTCCTCATAGCAACATCCTGGTAAACCTCTTCTGTACCCTCTCCAAAGCCTCCACGTCCTTCTGGTAGTGTGGCGACAAGAATTGCACACAATATTCCAAGTGTGGCCTAACTAAAGTTCTGGTCCTTCAACATTCACTTCATCCAAAGGAATTGCTTCCGAAGCTCCTGATGTTGTAGCATCTGTACATCATGCCAAAGCCTTGGTCACATACGTTACACAGTCTGGTCTTGCTGTACAGTTGTCTAAAACTTTAAATCCAATGGGAGAAACGAGGTACAGTACTGTGTAACTGACACTGAATTCAATTCAGGATATTTATCATGAGCTGCAGGCTGGAAAACATCGCTCCCAATGACTTGCAGTTTTTGGTTGATTTTCTGAAGCTCAGAGGGAACTCGAGGGAGACCAGTATCCTACATTGAACCTGGTAATTCTGTAGTTTGAGAAACTTAAACGACTCTGTATGCCACTTTCTTCAGATACTGCAATGCAAGCAGTTGTCAGGCAACAGCATAGAGAGTGGCTTCTCAACAACATTGAGGTAAATGATGTGCACAAGACAGCAACATTTCTCTGGCCTAAATGTGATCAGCTGTGAATGTTGTCTAGCTATGATAGGGAAGAAGTTTGTTTTGAAGTGTGCAGATGCATCAATAACTTGAAAACAGAAGACCCTGTGAAGGAAACGGAAGTGGTTGACAATGAACCTCCAGCTGCCAAAAAAGCACTGACCGGATTTGCTGAATGGGAGAATGTTCATGAAGAAGTGGACACAAATGATGAAGTGCAGCAGTGCACAGCACAGAGGCCTGCTGTGTTGGCGATGGCAAATGAGCGTGATCTGTTGGGCTGGTGGAAGGAACACAGTGTTGCATACCCTAAATTGGCCAGGCTGGCTAGAAGTATACTTTGCATTTCAGCAAACATTAGCAGCCGTGAGAGAAACTTCAGCATAGCTGGAAGGACAATCGACCAGCGGAGGACTACCCTTAAGCCTTCCACTGTTGACTCTATTCTTTTTTTTACATGACAATTTATAAGACCTTTTGTTCTTTTCTTTTTTTGGCTATGTCTGTAACTGAGACTACTAAATCAAATGTTCACCTAACTGCCTATTGAGTGCTTCGTTGGAGTAGGCTATTTGTTTTCTTTTTAATGTACGGTTTGATGCGATTTGTTTCTGTTTTATCTGGTTATTATCGCAGTGCTGTTTCTGGGAGCTTGCTGTGGGCAATGGCTGCTGTGTTTCCTAATTTACAATAGTGACTACAATTCACAAAGACCTGAGGTTGTAAAAGGTGCTAGAGAAGAGCGAGTCTTTCTTTGTAGACAGAAAATGGATAATCACATGAGAAGACTGCTTAAAAATCATGAGGGAGTCAAGGCGTTGTTTGAAAGTCTCAGAAGAGACAGGCTGATATTTCTGACAGAAAAGAGAAACACTGTGTATTTGAAAGTTAGCTACAAAAACTTAGTTCGACTCCTAGAGTTGGAATCTTTTAACAATTAACAAGCAGGGCTTGCTGATTGTTTATCTGGCAGTGCTACAAAAACTTACAAAGATCTCAGAGGTAGATGGACACTCTGAAAGCTATGGAGGGTTGAGATTCACCCATGACATCAAATAATCTAGGGTAAGAATAGATTTTTTTTAAAGTGATACTAACCTTTATGTAAAATTATATTAAATGTCAATGCTAGAAATTGTTCAACATACTTTGTCAACATTAACATATCTGTGTGTTTTTTGCTTTGTAGGCTATTCGAGGTGCTGGCCATTATGTGTATACTGATCAACCAGAAGTTTTCAATCAAACAGTATTGCAGATCTTCAGTACTGTAGACGAAACACCGGGAATCTGCAGTACTGTACATTAACAATGAAACAGCACCGGGAAAGCCTGCGATCTGATCTGCCAATTTTCCAATCAATCAATCTTTCCTTTCACTGAAATTTAGCGTCCAATCCCATCTCTCTGTAATGAATTCACTGAGCTTAGGAATAGCAGTAAAAAGATCATTGGCCTCTGTGTTGATCATGTTCAAATCTTCATAGCCTTGCACAACCCACATACCCCCCCACTCCAAATCTCTACAGCCCCACAACCCTCCGAAAACTGTGTTGACTAAAAAAGGGAGGGGGTAAAGAAATCATTAGGTTTGTACCCCTGATCACTATCCAATGAACTCAGCCACGAAGTGCTCATGTGAGAAAATTGGGGTTGGGGGAGGGGTGGGGGGGCTGCAGGGCACTGGTTCCTGGTGACGGGATCAGGCTCAGATTCCCCACAACTCCATCTGCAGGAATAGCCTTCTGCTGGAATGGATGAACAGGATCATATTTGGACAAGGTAAAACAAAATAACCTGTTTGAGATCATTAACTTTATTACGATAGTCGGGTCGGGTGAGAAAAAAAATTAAAGGACTCGGGCCCGGGGCGGGTTTGGGTTGGATGTGGTTGGGTCGGGCCCGGCTTTCAATTTTATACCCGAGCATGCCTTTAGTATCCAGTACCTTCAGCCATTTCTTGATATAACGTGGAGTGAATCGAATTGTCCGAAGACTGGCATCTGTGATGCTGGGGACTTCAAAGGAGGCAGAGATGGATCATCAACTCGGCACTTCTGGCTGAAGATTGTTGCAAATGCTTCAGCCTTGTCTGTTGCACTGATGTGCTTGTCTCCTCCATCATTAAGGATGGGGATATTTGTGCAGGCTCCTCCTCATTTTCGTTGTTTTTGTCCACCACTATTCAGGACTGGATGTGGCAGGACTGTAAAACTCAGATCTGATCCATTGGTTGTGGGATTGCATTGATCTGTCCATCTGCTTCTGCTGTTTGGCGTGCATGAATTTAAATGCAATTAATTAATAAATATGCAATTAAAAGCTAGTCTCAGTAATAGTGGCCGTGAAACTACTGGATTGTCATGAAAAACCCATCATGTTCCGGAAAGGAAATCTGCCTCCTTACCTGGTCTGGCCTGTATGTGACTCCAGTCCAACAGCCCACTGAAATGGCCTAGCAAGCCACTCAGTTGTACTAAACCATCACAGAAAATTTGAACAAGAATTTTAAAAAATGGATAGACCACCCGGCATCAACCTGGACACCAGAAACGACAAAGGCATACCCTGCCCAGTCAACCCTACAAAGACCTCCTTACTTACATCTGGGGTCTTGAGCCAAAATTGGGATGGCTGTCCCAAAGATTAGTCAAGCAACAACCTGAATCATGCCTTACAGCCAATGTCTCAGACTCCTTCATCACCATCCCTGGTTATGTCCTGTCCCACCAGCAGGACAGACCCACCAGTGGTGGCGGCACAGTGGTATACAGTCGGGAGGCAGTTGCCCGGGGAGTTCTCCATATTGACTCTGGACCCTAAGAAGTCTCATTTCATTGTCATGCTAGATCCCCCACCTGCCAAGAATCAGACATATTAATTTTGAGCATTGATTTGAAAACTGTTGAAGTGAAGAAAGGACTTGTTAAAAAATCACCAGGCCCTTGGCTGGAAAAACATTTTTTTTTGCGTACCAATGGCCAGTGCTTGGAAGGACAAAGGGGCTATTTCCAGCTCCAATTTAACCCACAATGGACTTTGAGCAGTAGGTATTGTGTGTAAGAAGAGACATTCCAGGGTCGGGTAAGACCAGAGAATCCATAAACAGACGTGGTCAGATCAGCTAGTCACATGACTAACCTGCCTTGCAACCTGGGTTTTTCTGAATCGTACAAATAGTTTGAACTGAGTGTGTCTGTTTGCTCCTGGACTGAAAAGACCTCTCCTGGCTGGCTTGCCACAGCCTCTCCTGTCTGCTTCCATCTCTATCTCACAGAACTCCAAATCCGCTGAATACACATGAACCCCAAGAGAGAAAAGTATCCTACAGTGAACAAGGTTTAAGCAGAATACTGGGCCACAACGAAAAGCAAGATCTACCTACAATCAAGGACTCTACAGTGAGCTTGAAGAACCGTAACAAAAACCCTCTTAAGCGATTGCCTCAAACTTTTCCACTTTATTTTTCTTCTGCTCTTTTCTGGATCTATCTGCATGTGTGTATCGCGTATGCATGCTAACGTGGGCGCGCGTTTATCTGTAGGCGTTAACCGAATTAGAGTTTAAGTTTAATAAAATTTCAACCTTTCTTCTTTAAACCTAAGAAAACCTGTTTGTGCTGGTTTCTTTGCCTTATAATTAGAACTGGTGAAAAAGGATTCACCAAGGGGAAGCTAAAAACTCAGTGCATTTAAAATTAAACCCTGTTACAGTAAGACCAGGCTGAGGGGGAACCATAGACCTCTTTCTCACCTGGTCGTAACACTATGGGAATTGTAACAAAATTGGGGGATCATCAAGGATTGCTCAATGAAAATTTCCAGAATATAAACAAACAGGATTTCACATTTACTCTTGCTGTCTTCAGTGGGAAATCAACACAAGTACCCTTGATGCTCAGGCCTTTGCAAAGAGAGGATTTGTCTCTCAGTGCTATGGACCAGTTTACTAAAGTTGATTTGACTGTTGTAGCAGAGCATGTGGGTGTCAAAGTAAGCTTAGGAACTAAGGAAGCCGAGATCATCCAAGAATTGGCTATTCAATTAAAGCTTGAGAAAGGAAAGGACATTTCTGTTAGTTGTCAAGTAGATCGAGCCATGTTCAACTCAAAATAGAAATGATGAAATTTGAAAATCAGAAAAACTGAGGGGCCTGGGAGTGCATGTGCATCGATCTTTGAACGTGGCAGGACATATTGAGAGTGTGGTTAGTAAAGCAGATGGGATCCTGGGCTTCATAAATAGAAACATTAAGTACAAAAGCAGGGAAGTCATGTTGAACCTTTATAAAGCTCTGGTTAGGCCCCAATTGGAGTATCGCGTCCAGTTCTGGCCACCACATTTCAGGAAGGATGTGAGGGTCCTTGAGAAGGGGCAGCAGAGATTTACCAGAATGGTTCCAGGAATGAGGGATTTTAGTTACAAGTTTAGGTTGGAAAAGCTGGGTTTGTTTCCTTAGAACATAGGAGATTGAGGGGAGATTTAATAGAGGTGTACAGGTTTATGACAGGCTTAGATAAGTTAGACAAGGAAACACTGCCCCCATTAATACATGGTACCAGGACTAGGGGACACAGATTTCAAGATTTTGGCAAAAAATGTAGGGGGAATATGAGGAAGCACTTTTTACACAGTGGGTGTAATGACCTGAAACTCGTTGCCCACAAGGGTGTGGAAGCGGAAACAATCAATGACTTGAAGAGGAAGTTGGATGGGCACCTGAGAGAAATAGACTTGCATGGCAACAGGGACGAGCCGGGGAGTAGAACTGACAACACAGCTCCGTGGAGAGCCGGCATGGATTCAACGGGGCAACTGACCTCCTTCTGTGCCGTAAATAACTCTATGACTCTACAAATAAAAAAAAAACTTGAATTTGAAAGAGAAAGGGAGAAGTTACAAAAAGAAAATGCAAAAACATGAATTACAATACAAATTGAAAAAGGAAAGGCTCAAAGTCTTTGGTTGTGCATCGGAGGTGAAAGATGGGGAAGCCCTAGAGCAAACACTTTGTACTTTTGATTTAGCAAATAATATACACTTGTTACAAGAGGTTTTATTGTCGCACTAAAATCTTAGAATTCTGTGTTTTTTAAAAAAACGGAAAAAATAATTTTCACTGGATATGGACACCTGCAAATAGCTAAAATATTTGGATGTTGCCTTTGTATACAAGAAAAGGAAAAGCAAGCAGTTTCAAGGAAGCCAGCCAGGGGTTTTTGACCTCCTCAGAGCAATACTTTGACTGACAGGGGAGACACTGTATCTGGCCGTGCGATCGGCTCAGGAAGCTTTATTTTTTTTTGGGCCCTTTTTAAAAAAACAGCAAGTTGGACAAATAGCAGGTATTTTGAAATTCAGTTTCCGATCTGCCTAGAGATCAAAGTGAAAGACCCGGAAAAGACCTCTCTCTGTAAAGGAAACTTGCCTCTGACCTTCATCCCTTTTCCCATCACCTCCACCATCTCCTCGTTGCAATGTAGTTTTTCTGACCCACGCCCCACCGTGTGTATTTTTTTCTATTTATTCATCCTAGACACGAGCATCGCTAGCAAGGTCAGTATTTATTGCCCATTTCTAATTGCCCTCGAGAAGGTGGTGGTGGTACAAGTATATCCTTCCTTAAACCCAGTACAACTGAAGCAAGATTTCCTTGTTCTTATACTCCAATGAATATTTAAGTTAGTGGGTGGGATGCCGATCAACTGGATTACTTTACCCTGGATGGTGCTAAGCTTTTTGAATGTTGCTGCTGCACTCAACTGGGCAAGTGGAGAGCATTCCACCATACTCCTGACTTGTGCCTTGTAGGTGGTAGAGAAGTTTTGGGAATCAGGAGATGAGTCAGTCGCTGCAGAAGACCCAACCTCTGACATGCTCTTCAGCTACTGTATTGATATGGCTGGTCCAGCTAAGTTTCTGGCCAATGTTGACTCTGGGATGTTGATGGCGGGTGATTCAGCAATGGTATTGCCACACATCAACCCAAGCCTGAATATTGCCAAGTCTTGTTGCATACGGGCATAGGCTGCTTCGTTACCTGAAAGATTGCAAATGGAGCTGAATGCTATCAAATAGCCTTATAACTGAGGGAAGGTCACTGATGAAGCACCTGAAGAGGTTTGTCCTAGGATCCTGCCGAGGAACATCTGCAGCATTGTTCTGGAAGATGCTTGGCCTCCAAAAACTACAACTATCTTCCTTTGTGCTAGGCATGACTCCAGCTAGTGTAGACTTTTCCCCCAAAACCCAATGACTTCAGTTTTACTAGGACTCCTTGGTTCCATACTCCCAGTCAAATGCTGCCTTGATGTCAAAGGCAGTCACTTTCATCTCACCAATGGAATTCAGCTCTTTTGTCCATGTTTGAAGTCAAGCTGTAAATAGGCCTGGATCTAGGTGGCCCTGGTGGAACCCAAACTGAGCAATGATGAGTAGGTTATTGCTAAGTATGTGCTGCTTGATAGCACTGACAAAGACACCTTCTATCTTGCTGCTGATTGACAGCAGACTTATGAGGTGGTAACTGCCAGATTGTATTTTTCCTGCGTTTTGTGAATAAGACATACCTGGGCAATTTTCCACTTTGCTGCGTAGATACCAGTGTTGCAGCTGTACTGGAACAGCTTGGCTAGAGGCGCAGCTAGTTCTGAAGCACAAGTCTTCAAGCACAACAGCTGGAATGTTGTAGGGACCCATAGCCTTTGCTGTGTCCAGTGCGCTTGGCTGTTTGATTTCACGAGGAACAAATTAAATTGGCACTCGCTAATCTTCCTCTGTCTTGACTATGCATCTACATTTCTGCAGGAGTAATGAAAATCCCTGCATTCATGAATATGTGGTATCAAGGTTCACACTTTCATATTCCAAAATCTGGCAAATAAGTACTAATCAAATACTAGAAAGACATATCAGGGGTGATGAAAAGAGATTTAAGCATAGGTAAATACTAATTTACTCTGTACATGGGTCATGGAAAATTCTTTGTTTTGAATGCTGGACTTTCTAACATAATTGCGGTTTAACAATTGTGACTTTTAAAAGTTTAAGATGGAGTCCCAAAGGTCAGGTAACCTCACATCCACTCTGCAAAGTACGGAAAGTCCTCATCAGGGAACTCCTCTTTGCTGACGATGCTGCTTTAACATCTCACACTGAAGAGTGCCTGCAGAGTCTCATCGACAGGTTTGCGGCTGCCTGCAATGAATTTGGCCTAACCATCAGCCTCAAGAAAACGAACATCATGGGGCAGGACGTCAGAAATGCTCCATCCATCAATATTGGCGACCACGCTCTGGAAGTGGTTCAAGAGTTCACCTACCTAGGCTCAACTATCACCAGTAACCTGTCCCTAGATGCAGAAATCAACAAGCGCATGGGTAAGGCTTCCACTGCTATGTCCAGACTGGCCAAGAGAGTGTGGGAAAATGGCGCACTGACACGGAACACAAAAGTCCGAGTGTATCAGGCCTGTGTCCTCAGTACCTTGCTCTATGGCAGCGAGGCCTGGACAACGTATGCCAGCCAAGAGCGACGTCTCAATTCATTCCATCTTCGCTGCCTTCGGAGAATACTTGGCATCAGGTGGCAGGACTATATCTCCAACACAGAAGTCCTTGAAGCGGCCAACACCCCCAGCTTATACACACTACTGAGTCAGCGGCGCTTGAGATGGCTTGGCCATGTGAGCCGCATGGAAGATGGCAGGATCCCCAAAGACACTTTGTACAGCGAGCTCGCCACTGGTATCAGACCCAACGGCCGTCCATGTCTCCGCTTTAAAGACGTCTGCAAACGCGACATGAAGTCCTGTGACACTGATCACAAGTCGTGGGAGTCAGTTGCCAGCGTTCGCCAGAGCTGGCGGGCAGCCATAAAGGCGGGGCTAAAGTGTGGCGAGTCGAAGAGACGTAGTAGTTGGCAGGAAAAAAGACAGAGGCGCAAGGGGAGAGCCAACTGTGCAACAGCCCCGACAAACAAATTTCTCTGCAGCACCTGTGGAAGAGCCTGTCACTCCAGAATTGGCCTTTATAGCCACTCCAGGTGCTGCTTCACAAACCACTGACCACCTCCAGGCGCGTATCCATTGTCTCTCGAGATAAGGAGGCCCAAAAGAAAAAGAAACTCTGCTAAAAAACAAGACAGATCAAAGATTTTATTTGACAAAAAAAGAGACTTCCAGGGTAACATCTGAAGAACAATGGGTTTCTCCCTCCCAGACCAGGCAGCTGTTAACACCTGGGAACAACGGAAGGCCCAAGTGGCTCTGTGAAACCAGACACACCACCACCTTAAGGGCAATTAGGAACTGGGCAATAAATGTTGGCCTTGTCAACAACACACACATCCCATGAACAAATAAAAAACTTCTGGACTTTGCATATTGGAACAGGACAATAAGCTATTGCCTTCTGAGTCCAGATAAATTTTAACAGATTTTCTGAAGGCAGACAGGCCATAAGAGAGGAAACCAGTGGTTGCGGCCTCAAGGCAGGAGGTAAGAAGGGAACCCAGCGCCTGCAGCCTGAGAGCAGGCTCTAAGGAGGACAACCAATGGTTGCAGCCGAGAAAGAGAGAGAGAGAGAGGGAGGGAGAGGGAGAGAGAGGGAGAGAGAGGGAGGGAGAGAGAGAGAGAGAGAGAGGGGGGGAGAGAGACACGGAGAGAGACAGCTGCTCTCAGAAGCCTAAGACAGGAAAAGGCTGCAAAAACTTGAACTTGTTTTGAATGTTTAAGCTTGCGGAGAAGACGACGACCAGCAGAATCACCAGGAATTGCCTTATTCACAGACGTCCAGGTCAAAAGTGCTCGGAGAAGTGAGCAAAGAGGACACTGGGTTTTGAAAAGTTAAGGCAGATCCAACCCACTGCAAATGAGGGGAGTTTGGGACTTTTAACCACAAAGATTTCACAAAGAGGACTGTGTAACGTATAAATGTGGTGTGAGGATTGCAAGCGTTTTATTAAGTAAAGAAAATACCTTTCTTTGTAATTTGGGGTATCAGCTACTTACAAAGTCCTATATAGTTAACGGAATTTCTTTTAGTTTAGTTTGTTATAATTGTTACGGCCACATAGTGTGACGTGGGTGGTTCCCACTCTTCAACTCCCCATCTGACCGCAGCAAGTGTATTTGTATTTAGAATTTATTCCCTTGGTGTTTTATTTTTCAAATAAACAGACTGCGAAAGGTATTCTTGTTGGTTGTAAAAAGCAGAAAGTCAATTGTTTATTGATCAATACGATATCCTTAAATTGCCACAACCACATTCTCTCAAGCACAGACACAAGAAATAGAGAAGTGAAAGAGGTCGGTGGTTTTTAGCGGAAGGAGAAGGGTTATGATAAACCTGTTGAATTCTCGAGACTCACGTTATAGAGGGTTACAGGTCTGAGATGATTGTAGATTTCTCTCTCAATTGAAGGTTCTATTGAAGAGGGTGGGTTACTTCCAGCTCTCTGCTGTATAATGTAGACGTTGGATTTTTTCAGCAGAAAATGCGCTTCCTGGCTTGCTGGAATGCCAGCTGTTACAAGTAGCTTCACATTCTGGGTCAGTCTGTCTCTCTCTCTCTCTCTCTATCTTTTTTTAAAGGTAAAACTGTCACTTCTTAGCTCCTGTTCGGAGACATCCTGGGTTCTTCCCTATGGTGATCGCATAATAGCTCAGGATGTGGCTACTTCACACCTCCTTTGTTTTAGAAGATGACACTCAATTCTGGAATGTTATTAGGATAGATGTAGGATGGGTTTCATTAACACCTTTTGGCTTTGAAGATTTGTCCTTTGTCAGACAGTTTGAATATACACAAGGTTAACCCCCTTTTCTTCGGTGGCCATTTTGGGCCATTGTTCACTTTTTTTTAAAGACAAAGTCTGTTTTCTCATAACTCTTCAGAGTTACTCCGTGAATGGTGTATCATCACTCTGATGCACGTGAAATAACAAACGTCTTAAAATGTGAAATCTTGTCATGTAATTCTTTAAACTGGTCTGGGGATTCATATCTCATATTTTTCACACTAACGGTCTCAATGAGGTCATAGCATCTTCCCAAAGAATCCCCAAGGTGATGAAATAGGTATTCAAATATCCACAACAGACAAGACTATTGCTCTGTGAAAGAACTTGTTTCAGTGGATTGAAAAGTTGAGTTCTCACTTTGCACTTGTGTTATATTCAAGCATGTTTATATTTGACTAGCATGCGGCACCAAAACAGAGTTTAACAAGGCAGCAGAGGCTTATAAATGTGCGATCAACTGAGAAAATGTTCAACAATCAGTAATGTTTCCTATTACCATCTGCCATTAAATACTGGCCATGCAAACATTTTGTACTGGATGCCCTTTTAGACTCAGTGATAATTTTTAAAAAACACTTTCATAGGTGAATATACTTGTTTTTCTAAGAAGAGCAAGATCTTTATATCTGATGTGCCCATAATTCCTCCACTTCCCAAATTAAAAAATACAGCATATTTTTTGTACTTTGTTATCTGTTTCTATTTGGAATGTTAGTGTTGTGAGAAGCCAAACTGACAAGGTCAGCCCTGAAAACAATACTCACACACTAGTAAACAACAAAACATAATTGTCAGTAGATTTTCCTCAACGGTCTAGTGACATTTGGAACATAATATTTTCAAAGCTGATGAGTGTTTAGATTCACAAGCAACCATCCAAAAAATAAAAATGAAGTTTAAAGCAACACAGAAATTGCTAAAAACACATAACAGGTCACAGAACACATGAGGAATTCAAGAGAAACTTCTTCACTCAGAATGGTGAGAATTTGGAACTCACTATCACAAGGAATAGTTACGGCAAATTTCTTCTTTGGCCTCCTTATCTCGAGAGACAATGGGTAAGCGCCTGGAGGTGGTCAGTGGTGTGTGGAGCAGCGCCTGGAGTGGCTATAAAGGCCAATTCTAGAGTGACAGGCTCTTCCACAGGTGCTGCAGAGAAATGTGTTTGTCGGGGCTGTTACACAGTTGGCTCTCCCCTTTCGCTTTTGTCTTTTTTCCTGCCAACTGCTAAGTCTCTTCGACTCGCCACACTTTAGCCCCGCCTTTATGGCTGCCCGTCAGCTCTGGCGAATGCTGGCAACTGACTCCCACGACTTGTGATCAGTGTCACAGGACTTCATGTCGCGTTTGCAGACGTCTTTAAAGCGGAGCCATGGACGGCCGGTGGGTCTGATACCAGTGGCGAGCTCGCTGTACAATGTGTCCTTGGGGATCCTGCCATCTTCTATGCGGCTCACATGGCCAAGCCATCTCAAGCGCCGCTGACTCAGTAGTGTGTATAAGCTGGGGATGTTGGCCACCTCGAGGACTTCTGTGTTGGAGATATAGTCCTGCCACCTGATGCCAAGTATTCCCCGAAGGCAGCCAAGATGGAATGAATTGAGATGTCACTCTTGGCTGACATACGTTGTCCAGGCCTCGCTGCCATAGAGCAAGGTACTGAGGACACAGGCTTGATACACTCGGACTTTTGTGTTCCGTGTCAGTGCGCAAATACATAGATGCATTCAAGGGGAAGCTAGCTCAGTACATGACGGAGAGGGGAACAGAAGGATCTGCTGATGAGTGAGGTGAAGTAAATAGAGTGGCAGAAGACTCATGTGCAGCATAGCTTGAGTCGAGTGACCTGTTTCAGTGCTGCAAATTTCTGTGTAACTACGTACTAGAAGGTTGCCAGCATCTTCTCTTATTGTGCATACACCAATTGATATCCCATACTTTACACCTCATTTGTAAATTGTCTCAATCCAAGAAACTTTACTTGCCCTTTCTCCAGGACCTCTGTGCCATTCATCATTTCTCACCAAATGAATGGGCATGCAATTTGCTCACAGCTTCCCAGCAGTTCCACTTTAAAACCAGTTCGACTGCACAAGTCTGTCGCCGATTGTCTCGCCCTTCCTGAGAAGGGCCACAATCCCACACAGTGTTAACCCATCCACCCCCACCCAACGCTGAAAGTCGGGAACTCACCATATCATTGACTACACTTGTGAAACCACGGCTCTGAAAATAACCTGGACACGGGAAGGAACATTGAGAGGAGTAGGGTGGAGGGGAGGGCACTCGAGCGTGGCAACTTGCAACATGGTGGGATGGGCAAGCATGGCCGATTTTAGCCACCAACTCACATTGTCATAACCAATTCTTGATTTTGTGGTTCCACGGTGTGAGTGGGCATGAGCTGCCCTGGCATGATGTGACTTTCCAGCAACTCTTCAAAGACTTTGTATAGCACTGAAACAAAGGAAGAGGTTTGGAGGTTTTTTAATTTGTACAAGTGGCGCTATGTGGCTGCAAGGTAGGTGGAGACTCCCCCCAGATTCATAGGCACTTCACTAGATGTTCTGCTGGGTGGAGCAAGGCTAGGAGGGAGGTCTCTTTCCGAGCAACAGGAAGAAAAAAACTACTTCCACCATGAAGGAAGCCTGGGTGGAGGTGGCAGAATCAGTGAGCAGGAGTGTGACTTTGAGATTTTCATTCTAATGCTTTAAACCAGGGTTGCCCAACATACGGCCCGCAGGCCAGAATCCGACCCACCAAAGATTTCCATCCAGCCCGTGGATATAAACTGTACCCGGCCGTTCTTCATCCTCGCCAGGGGTAGGCAACGTGTTCGTACACGAACAGCAGCTTCCATGGTAAAAATAAATTGAGGTCCATAACTGGTAATTTCAGAGTTGAAAAATTTCCCATTGGCTTCTTCTTCCAGACCACCTTTTTTTAAAAAAGCTATTTCAGTTTCACAGCTGACAGGTGCTGGGAGCGGGAAGAGCGGCTTCCGAACTTCAGACAGCTTAGGGGTTTTCCGGCAGGTTCCGACGTTTTTCTTTAAAAAGCCTGCTGGAAAACCCCGAAGCTGTCTGTAATTCGGAAACTGCTTTTCCTGCTTCCAGCACCTGTCAGCTGTGAAACTGGCATCCCGATTTTTAAAAAACTGATCAACCACAAAGCTGCTCTGCTGAGCGTTCCTACTCTCTGCAACTGTCAGAGAGGGGGCCAGGGGGGACGTGACAGAGAGGAAAGAGGGGACAGAGAGCGAGAGGAGGGACAGAGTGTGAGAGAGAGAAAGAGAGGAGGGAATGAGTGATTAAGATCACTCCCGACACATGGACATCTATTAGGAATACTCCGCATCGCTACAAGTGTACGGGCAGACACTGACTACTTACACAAGCAAAATGCCAGGTATCTCACTAAATCTGTGTCCAAAGTAATGACGAGAAATTAAATCAACAAATTAGTCTTCTCATTTAAAGCTTATTCACAAAAATGCACATTTGTTGTTGTTTTGATTAACAGTAAGATAAATTTTTCACAGAAACATAGAAAATAAGAGCAGAAGGCCATTCGGCCCTTCCAGCCTGCACCGCCATTCAATGTGATCATGGCTGATCATCCAAACTCGGTACCCTGTTCTCGCTTTCTCCCCGTATACCTTGATTCCATTAGCCCCAAGAACTATATCGAACTCTTTCTGGAACATATTTAATCATTTGGCCTCAACTGCTTTCTGTGGTAGAGAATTCCACAGGTTCATCATTCTCTGGGTGAAGAAATCCCTCCTGATCTCAGTCCTAAATGGCTTACCCCTTAGCCTTAGATTGTGGCCCCTAGTCCTGGACTGCCCCATCGGGAACATCTTCCCTCCATCTAGTCTGTCCATAGAGTCATACAGAGATACAGCACTGAAACAGGCCCTTCGGCCCACCGAGTCTGCGCCGATCATCAAGCACCCATTTATACTAATCTTACATTAATCCCATATTCCCTACCTTCCCTCAATTCTCCTACCACCAACCTACACTCGGGGCAATTTATAATGGCCAATTTATCTATCAACCTGCAAGTCTTGGGCTGTAGGAGGAAACCGGAGCACCCGGCGGAAACCCACGCGGTCACAGGGAGAACTTGAAAACTCCGCACAGGCAGTACCCAGAACCGAACCCGGGTCGCTGGAGCTGTGAGGCTGCGGTGCTAACCACTGCGCCGCCCAGAGTTAATATTGACAGTCACCAATTGGTGATTGTGGGACTAGTGGATGAATGGTTACAGGATTGCTTGTGTAAGGAGGAATGTTACTGACACAGTGGAACCTTTGAACTATCAGGACATTCCTGGCATCTTGACCAGCAATATAATCCACTGGCCTCATGCTGGATGCCCATTTTCCTCCTCACCTAAGGAGTCCTAAGCACCATTTCCCTCCTGAACCTCCAGTCCTCATAGCTGTGTTAGGTTTTGCAATATACAGAACACCATGATTATCATCGCAGCTCTTGCTGGTTAACGCTGAAGGGCACTCCCAGACCTGTCAGGCGCCTGAAGCACATCTTCAATAAACAAGTGACTTGCTCGATGACATAACTCATTGTCATATGGCTGGAGTTGTAGCTCTCCTATTGTTGGTTAGTTGATATGGTTACTCAAAGGTGTAATCAGCCAGATTTGAATGGAATATCCTTTGTCCCCAAGTAGCCATCCTTCAGCTTCATTCCAGGTCAAAACATGTTGGGGATGTTGGACTGCTGTAGTGTGAAATCATCATGGCAGTTCACATGCATACCTGCATAAAATTTCTTTGCAGTTGCACATGAGCTGCACATCAATGGAATGAAATTTCATGCAGTTTACAAATGCTCTTGGCTGCTAAGTGCACACTGTATATTAATTGGATGTTTAATTGTATTTAGGTGGTGGGCATTAACTGGAGATTCATGTGCGCTCCTATAAATATAGTAACAGACTGACAGACTGAAATTACATTGGTTGGGTTTGGAAATACGTGTTTGTAATGTATCTCTCTGTAAATAAAAACCTACAAGTGTGTAAAGACTAGGCTCTCGTTCTATCCTTCACCACTCGGCTATCTGAAATGTAACAGTGAGGGGATGCCATGTGTGTGCAGTCAATGGCACCCATCCCCTGAGGGAAACCAGCCAGAGATGCAACTCCCAGTGTTTTCTTATTCTGCCTGCTGTCATCCCAGGGGAAGTTTACATATCTCCTTGTCCTGCCAAATAATCCATCAGTTACCTGTCTGATGCATTTGTGACTGGAACACCCTTGCTATGTCTTCTGTTTCAACCTGGAAGAAATCAGAGGCAAAGAAATTGAGGGCAGAGGTGAGGTGACTTTCACAGCCACTGGCATGGCATGGCAGCAGGTCCAAAAGGGCACAGGCCTTCACATAAAGGGCGATACAGGTTTGAAACTCTCTTCTGAAATTGATTCTAGATCAATTTTTAATTTGAAAATTGAGATTGATAGATTTTTGAAAGCCAAAGGTATGAAAGGGGAAATATAGGGCAACGGTTGGTATATGAAGTTAGGTCACAGATCAACCATGATCTCACTGAATGGCAGGACAAGCTCAAGAAACTAAATGGCCTAATCCAGTTTTTACATTCCTCGGGTCTTCCTCCAAGATGTCTCGCACGACCTGACATGACAATTTCAGCCTTGGAAGAACTGCTCCTCTGAGAAATCAAGGAAGTTGAGCCTCTGTCTGTAGACCCTCTTACAAGAGGGTAGGGCCTCCTGCGAACTCACACCATCTATTGCTTTCTTCTCTGCTGGCCACCTGCAGCATGTCCTTGGTTGCTGTTGATCTTTATTGTCGTCTTCTTTCTCGGTCCAGCTGAAAGCAGCTATTGCATCACCCATCATGAACTACTCTCTCAACAACAGTCTTCAAATCACACTTTCGTACCAAGTACTATTACTAAACTGTAGCCCACAATGAATGAGGAAAAACTTGCAAGTACCAAAGCTTATTTTTAACCACCCCAATCAAGCGGCAGTTAATTCAGAACACTAACTGTATCAAATACTCCAGTTTAACTATGTCGATGAGTCAGTGGAAAATTCATCCTCCCATTTAATGCGCTAGGTTAGTGTGGGGTTGCGTGATTCTGACGTTTTAACTGTCAGAGGGTGCGGGTGCAGGTGGGGGGAGGGGTGCATGGGATAAAATCAAGGCCTACATCTCTTCACTGTGTGGCACAGGACACCAGTTTCATACTGCTGGCCGAGGGAGCTACCACTGGCTCCTGGTCTCAGGGAACCACCTCAGCTGAACTTTTTCCAATTTATAATAGATGAAGAGGAAAGCAGTTTAACAATGTTTTGCAGCTTCTTTTTGTTAATTTATAATAATTCAGAATCAGTAATAATTTAATAATTTTGTAGGCAACTATGAGATATAATCAGGGACAGGCCATCATCTTGAATGTGAGCAGGCTAAGCAGACTGCAGCTGCATATTATTGATATGCAACCTAACTTGATTTCCCTGACTGTGTACAGTACTTTAATAATGTTCTGAGAAAGGGTCACTGACCTGAAACGTTAACTCAGCTTCTCTCTCCACAGATGCTGCCAGACCTAAGTGTTTCCAGCATTTCTTGTTTTTATTACTTTAATAAAGCTTGCTGGCAGACTTTAGCACCAACACTCAGCCTTACCCAGAGACAACATTTTCTTTTCATTTCAAAAGCTAAACATTTACAGAACATTAAATCGCTAACCAGGAAGAATTATACTTCCAAAAAATATTGAAGGATAGTCTGACTACTTTGAAACGAGCAGTAAAAAAGACTTCAAATTTTGCTCTCAGCTTGAACAGGCAAATCAGCAAAATTATGCAATACAGTCAAGATCAGAGATGGAAAAGCAGAGCATAACACCCGGGTAATCCAGGTCAAGCTTGCTTAGGGAAGGTTTACCTTGTACTATATAACTACATCAAAGAGCATGTGTTTGTTTTATTCATAGAAACACACAGTAACAAGCTTTTACTTCAAAACAGGATTGATATTTAACCCTGTACAATCAGCCTGGCCCACAATTATAAAGGAAATGATGAATACAGTCTCTAGTTATCCAAATAAAGAAAGTCTTACTAGTGACAGACGTTGCATTGTTGGGTGTGTCCGCTCTCAAATACTGTGTGGTCTGTGTGGAGGGTTGTGACAGGCCCTGAGAGCTTCCACTCTCGCTCATACTGACAAAACAAAGACATAAGCAACTCAGTACATATTTTATTGTCACTTGCAATTATTAACTCATTCATATCTTGAATGGGTAAGATTAAAATGTCAAATGATAATCAAGTGATTTGTTCAAATAAATCCACTAACCTTCCCTCTTACAAAAATGGGTTTTAGGAAGAACAATTCATCACTTCCAAACAAATATTAGAAGCATATGTAAGCCATAATGGCACAGAAACTGAAAACACTCACCTATCATCAAGTTCCACTCTTTTCATGCTGTGCAGGTGCAGAACAGCCAGTATTATTGCCACCAAGAATATGACGGCACAGCAAACTCCAACGCTGATGTAGAACACACGGGTGGAGGTAGTGGGTGCTGTGTGTACAGCATCAACTGTGAGGAAACCGAGCACACAGATGGAAATTAAAACCGTCTGCTGCCATTTATATCAACAGAACACAAACATGCATTTGTAATGGTAGGACTGGTCTAACAAACCCAGTTGATTTATTTTTTAAGGAAATAACTGAAGTGGTAAACATGGAAATATTGTAGCATATATGGACTTCCAGAAGGCATTCGATAAGGTTGGTCAAAATTAAAAATCATGGAATCATAGCCAACTATTGACCTTGTGATATATGGTATCTTGGTTATGTGGTATAGGGATAGTGGGTACATACTTGAATTGGAAGGAAGTGACAAATAGTGATTCATAAGGACTTGTACTATGGGTTCAAATGTATACACTGCATTTATTAAAGGCATAAGAACATAAGAAATAGGAGCAGGAGTAGACAATACGGTCCCTCAAGCCTGCTCCACCAGCGAATGTAACTCCTTGATTTAAAAAGGGAGGGAGACAGAAAGATGGAAACTACAGGCCAGTTAGCTTAACATCTGTCTTAGGGAAAATGTTAGAAGCTATTATTAAAGATGTTATAGCAGGACACTTAGAAAAAAATCAAGGTAATGAGGCAGCGTCAACATGGTTTTGTGAAAGGGAAATCATTTTTAACCGATTAATTGGAGTTCTTTGAGGGAGTTACATGTAATGATTTAATGTTTTTCCCATCTTGCTGTCTTTATCTTGGGCATTTATTTTATTTTTATTTAGAGATACAGCACTGAAACAGGCCCTTCGGCCCACCGAGTCTGTGCCGACCATCAACCACCCATTTATACTAATCCTACACTAATCCTATATTCCTATCACATTGGACCTTTTCCTATCCCAATTATCCTATTATTTATTTTGTCTGTAGAATAGGGCGGCACAGTGGCGCAGTGGTTAGCACCGCAGCCTCACAGCTCCAGTGATCCGGGTTCAATTCTGGGTACTGCCTGTGTGGAGTTTGCAAGTTCTCCCTGTGTTTTCGTGGGTTTCCTCCGGGTGCTCCAGTTTCCTCCCACATGCCAAAGGCTTGCAGGTTGATAGGTAAATTGGCCATTAGCAATTGTCCCTAGTATAGGTACGTGGTAGGGAAATATAGGGACAGGTGGGGATGTGGTAGGAATATGGGATTAGTGTAGGATTAGTATAAATAGGTGGTTGATGGTCGGCACAGACTCGGTGGGCGGAAGGGCCTGTTTCAGTGCTGTATCTCTAAACTAAACTAAACTAAATACTTTACCATTTCTTTTCAAATTCTTTGGTAATTTGATTTTGTAGTTTTTTTTGCCTTCTTAATTATTTACAGACTTCTATCCTAAGCTCTTTTTATTCCCTTTTGTCGTCCTCGCCTTTCTTGTTTAGATTTAGATTATGCCTTTTTATTTGGTTAAATTTTACACGTCACTTTATTCATTGAGGATCTTTCATGACCGATTAGTTTATTTTTAGCAGAATATATTTCTCCAGAACTCTACTGATCACCTTTTTAATACTCACTGTAGTTCTCTGTCAATTCTTTTTCCAGTTTATCTTCCGTAGTTCCAGCCTCATCACCTCAAAATTAGCTTTCTTTTAATCTATTATCCTAAGCTTTATGTTGCGATCGTTACTACCTAATTGTCCTCGATGTTGACTTCTCTTATCTGTTCTAGTTCATTTCCCATTATTCGATCTAGCAGTGTGTGCTGTGGATAAAGGGGAACCAGTGGATGTACTGTACTTAGATTTCCAGAAGGCATTTGATAAGGTGCCACATCACAGGTTATTGCAGAAAATAAAAGCTCATGGTGTAGGGGGTAACATATTGGCATGGATAAAAGATTGGTTAGCTAACAGGAAACAGAGAGTAGGCATAAATGGGTCATTTTCTGGTTGGCAAGATGTAATGAGTGGTGTGCCGCAGGGATCTGTGCTGGGGCCTCAACTTTTTACAATTTATATAAATGACTTAGATGAAGGGACCAAAGGTATGGTTGCTAAATTTGCTGATGACACAAAGATAGGTAGGAAAGTAACTTGCAAAGAGGACATGAGGAGGCTACAAAGGGATATAGATAGGTGAAGTGAGTGGGCAAAGACCTGGCAAATGGAGTATAATGTGGGAAAGTGGGAAATTATCCACTTTGGCCGGAAGAATAAAAATGAAGCATATTATCTAAATGGTGAGAGATTGCAGAGCTCTGAGATGCAGAGGGATCTGAGTGTCCTAGTGCATAAATCGCAAAAGGTTAGCATGCAGGTACAGCATGTAATTAGGAAAGCTAATAGAATGTTATCGTTTATCGCGAGGGGAATTGAATACAAAAGTAGGGAGGTTATGCTTCAGCTATACAGGGCATTGGTGAGACGACATCTAGAGTATTGTGTACAGTACTGGTCTTTAAGGAAGGATGTAAATGCGTTGGAGGCAGTACAGAGAAGGTTTATTAGACTAATAGCTGGAATTGGTCAGCTATCTTACTCGGAAAGATTGGACAGGCCAGGCTTGTATCCACTGGAATTTAGAAGAGTAAGAGGCAACTTAATTGAAACAGATAAGATCCTGAGGGGTCTTGACAGGGTGGATGTGGAAAGGATGTTTGCCCTTGTGGGAGAATCTCGAACTAGGGGTCACTGTAAAAATAAGGGGTCGCCCATTTAAGACAGAGATGAGGAGAAGTTTTTTCTCCAAGAGGGTCGTGAGTCTTTGGAATTCTCTTCCTCAAAGGGCAGTGGAAGCAGAGTCTTTGAATACTTTTTAAGACAGAGGTAGACAGATTCTTGATCAGCAAGGGGGAGGAAGGTTATCAGGGGTAGGTGGACATGTGGAGTAATCAGTTCAGCCATGAACTTAGTGAATGGCGGAGCAGGCTCGAGGGGTTGAGTGGCCTACTCCTGCTCCTAATTCGTACATTCGTATGGAAGTTCAATGCATCATGACTGATCTTCTGCCTTAACCCCACTTTCCCGCCTGCTCACCTTTTCCCTTGATTCTCTATAACATCAAAAACCTGTCCCCATCAGCCTTAAACACACTCACTGATGGAGCAACCACAACCATCCACTAACTGTCTTCTGAAACTACCTTCCACTGCCTTCTCCACCTTCACTTCCAATAATAAGCACAATGAGCTCATGAACTTTTTTGCGACAGCAATTGAGACCATCTGACCAGCATCATCATATTCTCTATCTCCTCTGTCATCTAAGCAGCCTTGGCTTTAGTTCACCTACCTTTCCTTGTTAGAACGTACCTATCCTGTACATTGGCGGTCATGCCTTCAGCTGCATAGACCATGAGCTCTGAAATTCCCTCCCTTTATCTCTCCTACTCGCTTTCCTTCTGAAAGTCATTCCTTAAAACCTTCCACCTTGACCAAGTGTTTGGTCATCTGGACAAATATCTCCTTTTGGGGCTGTGTGTCAAATTTTGTTCCACAATGCTCCATTGAAGCACCTTGTGACATTTTATTACATTAAAGGTGCTATATAAATGCAAGTTGTTCTTGTAGAAAGAATAAGGAATAACAATACAAGCTAAATGGGACAATTTTAAAGGGGATACCGAAGAGACACCTGGGGCATTTGCGCACAAAAAAGAACAGTACAGCACAGGAACAGGCCATTCGGCCCTCCAAGCCTGCGCCGATCTTGATGCCTGCCTAAACTAAAACCTTCTGCACTTCCGGGGACCGTATCCCTCTATTTCCCATCCTATTCATGTATTTGTCAAGATGCCTCTTAAACGTCACTATCATACCTGCTTCCACCACCTCCCCCGGCAACAAGTTCCAGGCACTCACCACCCTCTGTGTAAAGAACTTGCCTCGCACATCCCCTCTAAACTTTGCCCCTCGCACCTTAAACCCATGTTCCCTAGTAACTGACTCTTCCACCCTGGGAAAAAGCTTCTGACTATCCACTCTGTCCATGCCGCTCATAACTTTGTAAACTTCTATCATGTCGCCCCTCCACCTCCGTCGTTCCAGTGAAAACAATCCAAGTTTATCCAACCTCTCCTCATAGCTAATGCCCTCCAGACCAGGCAACATCCTGGTAAACCTCTTCTGTACCCTCTCTAAAGCCTCCATGTCCTTCTGGTAATGTGGCGACCAGAATTGCAAGCAATATTTAATACAACAAATCGTTAAAAGTGGCAGGACAGGATAACAAAGCAGGTAAGAATGTATGTGGGAACTTGAACAGATTACAAAAGCCAGGAAGTCATGGTAAAACTAATATAAAACACTATTTCAGCCCCAGCTGCAATACTGTGCCCAATTCTGCGCCTTAGGTACAGCATGAAGGCTTTGGATAGGGTACAGAAGAGATTTACTAGAATAGCTACAGAAATGAGGGACTACAGTTATATGGACTAGAGGAGATTTGATAGAGGTGTTTAAAATCATAAAGGGTTTAAATAGAATAGAGAAAAACTTTTTCCCATGGCTCAATAACCAGAGGGTAGATTTAAGGTAATTGGTAGAAGAATCAGAGGAGACGTTGTCAATTGTGGAGTAATAATTGTTTTCAAGCAGTGGGCATGAGCTAGGAATTCAATAGCGTTCCTATATGTAGGAATAGACTGAAACTGGGGTAGCTGGGTTTGGAGGTGCTTGTTTGTAATAAAACGTGGCTACCCGACCAGACCCGACAACGTGCATCAGGTTCGGGTCGGGTCTCTCTTGTGGGTCCAGCATTTGGACTTAAAGAAATGGTCTACCCCTTACTCTGGTTCTAGACTCACCAGCCAAAGGAAACATCCTATTCACATCCACCCTGTCACACCCTGTAAGAATTTTGTAAGTTTCAATGAAATCACCTCTCATTCTTCAAAACGCTAGAGAATACAGGCCCATTTTCTGTAATCTCTCCTCATAAGACAATTCCGCCATCCCACAGATTAGTCTAGTGACCGTCCGTTCCACTCCCTCTATGGCAAGGATATCCTTCCTTAGATAAGGAGACCAAAGCTGTACACAATACTCCAGGTGCAGTCTCACCAAGGCTCTAGACAACTGCAGCAAGACATCTTTACTCCTGGACTCATATCTCCTTGCAATGAAGGCCAACATATCATTTGCCTTCCTCATTGCTTGCTGCACCTGCATGTTAGCTTTGAGTCACTCATGAACAAGAACACCCAAATCCCTTTGGACACTAGCATTTCCCAACTTCTCACCATTTAACAAATACTCTGCCTTCCTGTTTTTTCTACCAAAGTAGATAACTTCACTTATTCACATTATATTCCATCTGCCATGTTCTTTCCCATTCACTTAGCCTGTCCAAATCCCCTTGAAGCCTCCTTGCATCCTCTTTACAACTTACATTCCCGCCTAGTTTTGTCATCAGCACATGTGGAAAGATTACATTTGGTCCCCACATCCAATTCATTTATATAGATTGTGAACAGCTGTGGCCCCCAGCACTCGCCTGTAATCTGGGAGTAATCCAGAAATTACTACCTTTGAGGTCCTGCTTTTCAATTTCCAGCTCCCTAAACTCTGCCTGTTTTTAAAAATGCCTTCAGTTGGAAAGGTGGTAAAGTCTGTGCATCATTTAAGGAGGGAGTCCTTCAAAACATGCCTTCACCAGAGTAAAATAGCAGTGGTCGCATTAGAACTTAAAATAAGCTTACAATACAGTAGATAACAAAAGTCTTTTAATTTGGAAGCTGTTCCTTTCCATTTTGCTTTTAAGTCTACTGATGAGATAGTATAGATTAAATATATGCAACCTAAATAGCAACTGAATTTCTGTTTTGCGTTCAAACATGGATGTAATTTGCCAAAAAATAACAAACCTTCTAAAAAATGATTTTGACTGCGAATGAGATGGCAAACCCTCCATAGGACACTAATTTAAGTAATTAATGTAGCTTGCAATGTTTATAATTCATTCAATGTTCAGACTATTTTTCGTTAACTAGAGCAATTTTGTCCATAGAATAAAATACATTTACAGCAGGACTATTCCTCTGAAATAAACATTAAGCATTTCCTTCAAATAGCATTTAACAGGTTTGCACAATGGGTAGAATATCTGACGAAAATTTGTAATTTCCAATTTATTTGAATTGCAGGAAACTGTATATTTGTCTGTTTTTATCCTAATATTTTCTAGAAGTTCCTGAAGTCATTACTTACATGCAGTTCTTCCATCTTTGCTGCTGTTTTTGCCTGGGTAAATGGGAGATTTATCTTCCCGTTCAGGTTCTAGAGAGATTCAAACAAAACCTGTAATTTTTGACTTTTTAAAATATGAGCAGTTATTTATGTTAATATGCCTCTATCTTACCTCCAGAGTGAGAGACACAGAATATTTTGTTGCTTGCAATTTGCAGCTGTCCTGCCATACAAAAAGCGTCCAAGTAAATGTGCTATTAAAGTTACTGAACTGGTTGAAATGCTCACTGCTGAAATACCACACTTAATCAAATCCCATCTGGAAATAAACTTCTTCTCCAATTTGGAAACAATGCTTTTGAAAAGAAAAGTGAGAAGGTAAAACAACAGAACTTTAACAGCCATTCAGCCCATCCATGTCTGTGCTGGTGTTTTACTAACACAATTTCAACCTAATCATAGAAGACAGTCATAAAAGACAGAGGGTAGCAGTGGAATGGAGGGCTGTAACTAGTGATGTTCCGCAGGAATCAGTGCTGGGACCTTTGCTGCTTGTATTATATATAAATGATTTGGAGGAAAATGTAGCTGGTCTGATTAGTAAGCTTGCAGACGACACAAAGGTTGGTGGAGTTGCGGATAGTGATGAGGATTATCAGAGGATACAGCAGGATATAGATCGGTTGGATAGCAGCACGAAAAAAGGAAAGAAGATACCAGCCCTTCGTTTTGCAAGCTGGAACATCAGAACTATGTGTCCTGGCCTTTCGGAAGACCTTACACAAATAAACGATTCTCGGAAGACCGCCATCATTAACAACGAGCTCAGCAGACTCGATGTAGACATTGCAGCACTTCAGGAGAAACGCCTCCCTGCGAGCGAATCTCTAACAGAGCAAAACTACACCTTCTTCTGGCAGGGTAGGGATCCTGAAGAACCAAGACAGCATGGAGTGGGCTTCGCCATCAGAAGCTCCTTGCTCAGCATGATAGAGCCTCTCTCAAATGGCTCGGAACGCATACTGTCCATCCGACTGCTCACCACCTCTGGTCCAGTACACCTACTCAACATCTATGCTCCAACACTCTGCTCCCCACCTGAAGCTATAGACCAGTTCTATGAGGAACTCCATAATATCATTCGTAGCATCCCCAACACCGAACACCTATTCCTGCTGGGGAACTTTAATGCCAGGGTTGGGACCGACGATGACTCATGGCCCTCCTGCCTTAGGCGCTATGGCATTGGAAGGATGAATGAGAATGGACAGAGACTGCTTGAGTTGTGTACCTATCATAACCTCTGCATCACCAACTCATTCTTTCACACTAAACCCTGTCACCAGGTTTCTTGGAGGCACCCAAGATCACGTCGTTGGCACCAGCTGGACCTCATCGTCACAAGGCGAGCCTTTTTAAACAATGTTCAAATCACACGCAGCTTCCACAGTGCGGACTGCAACACCGACCACTCCCTGGTGTGCAGCAAGGTTAGCCTCAAAACAAAGAAGCTGCATCACTCCAAGCAGAAGGGCCGCCCGCACATCAACACTAGCAGAATCTCTCATCCACAGCTGTCACGCAAGTTTCTAAATTCATTTGAAAAAGCCCTCCAAAACACTCTCACAGGGGATGCAGAGACCAAGTGGGCCCACATTAGAGACGCCATCTGTGACTCAGCAATGGGCATCTATGACTCAGCAATGACCACCTATGCAAATTGTGTGAAGCGGAATGCAGACTGGTTTCAATCTCACATTGAAGAGCTGGAACCTGTCATAGCCGCTAAGCGCATTGCACTGCTGAACTAGAAGAAAGCCCCCAGCGAGTTAACATCCGTAGCACTTAAAGCAGCCAGAAGCGCTGCACAAAGAACAGCCAGGCGCTGCGCAAATAACTACTGGCAACACCTATGCAGTCATATTCAGCTGGCCTCTGACACAGGAAATATCAGAGGGATGTATGATGGCATTAAGAGAGCTTTTGGGCCAACCGTCAAGAAGATTGCGTCCCTCAAATCTAAATCAGGGGACACAATCACTGACCAACGCAAGCAAATGGATCGCTGGGTGGAAAACTACCTGGAATTGTACTCCAGGGAAAATGTTGTCACTGAGACAGCCCTCAATGCAGCCCAGCATCTACCAGTCATGGATAAGCTGGACGTACAGCCAACAAAATCGGAACTCAGTGATGTCACTGATTCTCTAGCCAGCGGAAAAGCCCCTGGGAAGGACAGCATTACCCCTGAAATCATCAAGAGTGCCAAGCCTGCTACACTTTCAGCTCTGCACGAACTGCTTTGCCTGTGCTGGGATGAGGGAGCAGTACCACAGGACATGCGCAATGCCAATATCATCACCCTCTCTAAGAACAAGGGTGACCGCGGTGACTGCAATAACTACCATGGAATCTCCCTGCTCAGCATAGTGGGGAAAGTCTTCAATCGTGTCGCTTTAAACAGGCTCCAGAAGCTGGCTGAGCGGGTCTATCCTGAGCCACAGTGCGGCTTTCGAGCAGAGAGATCCACCATTGACATGCTGTTCTCTCTTCGCCAGCGACAGGAGAAATGCCGTGAAAAACAGATGCCCCTCTATGTTGCTTCCATTGATCTCACCAAAGCCTTTGACCTCGTCAGCAGAAGTGCTCGCTTCAGACTACCAGAAAAGATTGGATGCCCACCAAAGCTACTAAGTATCATCACCTCATTCCATGACAATATGAAAGGCACAATTCAGCCTAGCGTCACCTCATCAGACCGCTTTCCAATCCTGAGCGGCGTGAAACAGGGCTGTGTCCTCGCTCCTACACTGTTTGGGATCTTCTTCTCCCTGCTGCTCTCACATGCATTTAAGTCCTCAGAAGAAGGAATTTTCCTCCACACAAGATCAGGTGGCAGGTTGTTCAACCTTGCCCGTCTAAGAGCGAAGACCAAAGTACGGAAAGTCCTCATCAGAGAACTCCTCTTTGCTGACGATGCTGCATTAACATCTCACACTGAAGAGTGTCTGCAGAGACTCATCAACAGGTTTGTGGCTGCCTGCAATGAATTTGGCCTAACTATCAGCCTCAAGAAAACGAACAGCATGGGACAGGACGTCAGAAATGCCCCATCTATCAATATCGGCGACCACACTCTCGAAGTGATTCAAGAGTTTACCTACCTAGGCTCAACTATCACCAGTAACCTGTCTCTCGACGCAGAATTAAACAAGCGCTTGGGAAAGGCTTCCTCTGCTATGTCCAGGCTGGCCAAGAGAATGTGGGAAATTGCACACTGGCAAAGAACACAAAAGTCCAAGTGTAAAAAGCCTGTGTCCGCAGTACCTTGCTCTACGGCAGCGAGGCCTGGACAATGTACGTCAGCCAAGAGCGACGTCACAATTCCTCTCATCTTCGCTGCCTCCGGAGAATCCTTGGCATCAGGTGGCAGGACCGTATCTCCAACACAAAAGTCCTCGAGGCGGCCAACATCCCCAGCATATACACACTAGTAAACCAGCGGCGCCTGAGATGGCTTGGCCATGTGAGCCGCATGGAAGATGGCAGGATCCCCAAGGACACATTGTACTGCAAACTCGTCACTGGTACCAGACCCACCGGCCGTCCATGGCTCCAGTTCAAAGACGTCTGCAAACGCGACATGAAGTCCTGTGACATTGATCACAAGTCGTGGGAGTCAGTCACCAGCGATCACCAGAGCTGGCGGACAGCCATAAAGGCAGGGCTAAAGAGTCGATGAGACTTAGCAGTTGGCAGGAAAAAAGACAGAAGCGCAAGGAGAGAACCAACTGTGAAACAGCCCCGACAACCAATTTTATCCGCAGCACCTGTGGAAGAGTCTGTCACTTTAGAATTGGCCTTTATAGACACTCCAGGCGCTGCTGCACAAACCACTGACCACCTCCAGGCGCTTACCCATCGTCTCTTGAGACAAGGAGGCCAAAGAACAAGAACCCTCTCCAAAGCCTGCATGTCCTTCTGGTAGTGTGGCGACCAGAATTGCACGCAATATTCTAAGTGTGGCATACTTAAAGTTCTGTACAGCTGCAGCATGACTTGCCAATTTTTATACTCTATGCCCTGACCGATGAAGGGAAGCATGCCATATGCCTTCTTGACTACCTTATTCACCTGCGTTGCCACTTTCAGTGATCTGTGGACCTGTACGCCCAGATCTCTCTGCTTGTCAATACTCCTAAGGGTTCTGCCATTTACTGTATACTTACCACCTGTATTAGATCTTCCAAAATGCATTACTTCACATTTGTCTGGATTAAACTCCATCTGCCATTTCTCCGCCCAAGTCTCCAACCGATCTATATCCTGTTGTATCCTCTTACAATCCTCATCACTATCCGCAACTCCACCAACCTTTGTGTCGTCCGCAAACTTACTAATCAGACCAGCTACATTTTCCTCCAAATCATTTATATATACTACAAACAGCAAAGGTCCCAGCACTGATCCCTGAGGAACACACTCATAGTCACAGCCCTCCATTCAGAAAAGCACCCTGCCACTGCTACCCTCTGTCTTCTATGACTGAGCCAGTTCTGTATCCATTTTGTCAGCTCACCTCTGATCCCATGTGACTTCACCTTTTGTACCAGTCTGCCATGAGGGACCCTGTCAAAGGCTTTACTGAAGTCCATATAGACAACATCCACTGTCCTTCCTTCATCAATCATCTTCGTCACTTCCTCAAAAAACTCAATCAAATTCGTGAGACACGACCTAATAAGTTCGTTTGTTTCCAAATGGGAGTAAATCCTGTCCCGAAGAATCCTCTCGAATAATTTCCCTGCCACTGACGTAAGGCTCACCGGCCTATAATTTCCTGGATTATCCTTGCTACCCTTCTTAAACAAAGGAACAACATTGGCTATTCTCCAGTCCTCTGGGACTTCACCTGTAGCCAATGAGGATACAAAGATTTCTGTCAAGGCCCCAGCAATTTCTTCCCTTGCCTCCCTCAGTATTCTGGGGTAGATCCCATCAGGCCCTGGGGACTTATCTACCTTAATGCTTTGCAAGACGCCCAACACCTCCTCCTTTTTGATAACGACATGACCCAGACTATCTACACTCCCTTCCCTAGGCTCATCATCCACCAAGTCCTTCTCTTTGGTAAAGACTGATGCAAAGTACTCATTTAGTACCTCGCCCATTTCCTCTGGCTCCACACATAGATTCCCTCCTCTGTCCTTGAGTGGGCCAACCCTTTCCCTGGTTACCCTCTTGCTCTTTATATATGTATAAAAAGCCTTGGGATTTTCCTTAATCATGTTTGCCAATGACTTTTCATGACCCCTTTTAGCCCTCCTGACTCCTTGCTTAAGTTCCTTCCAACTGTCTTTATATTCCTCAAGGTCTTCGTCTGTTCCTAGCCTTCCAGCCCTTAAGAATGCTTCCTTTTTCTTTTTGACTAGGCTCACAATATCCCGCGTTATCCAAGATTCCCAAACTTGCCAAACTTATCCTTCTTCCTCACAGGAACATGCTGGTCCTGGATTCTAATCAGCTGACGTTTGAAAGACTCCCACATGTCAGATGTTGATTTACCCTCAAACATCTACCCCCAATCTAAATTCTTCAGTTCCTGCCTAATATTGTTAGAATTCGCCTTCCCCCAATTTAGCACCTTCACCCGAGGACTACTCTTATCCTTATCCACAAGTACCTTAAAACTTATGGAATTATGGTCACTGCTCCCCCACTGAAACTTCGACCACCTGGCCGGGCTCATTCCCCAATACCAGGTCCAGAATGGCCCCATCCCTAGTTGGACTATCTACATACTGTTTCAAGAAGCCCTCCTGGATGCTCCTTACAAATTCTGCCCCATCCAAGCCCCTAGCACTAAGTGAGTCCCAGTCAATATAGGAGAAGTTAAAATCACCCACCACTACAACCCTGTTACGTTTACATCTTTCCAAAATCTGTCTACATATCTGCTCCTCTACCTCCCGCTGGCTGTTGGGAGGCCTGTAGTAAACCCCCAACATCGTGACTGCACCCTTCCTATTCCTGAGCTCCACCCATATTGCCTCACTGCATGATCCCTCCGAGGTGTCCTCCCGCAGTGCAACTGTGATACAAAGAACAAAGAAAATTGCAGCACAGGAACAGGCCCTTCGGCACTCCAAGCCTGCGCCGATCCAGATCCTCTATCTGAACATGTCGCCTATTTTCTAAGGGTTTGCATCTCTTTTCTTCCTGCCCATTCATGTATCTGTCTAGATACATCTTAAAAGACGCCATCGTGCCCGCATCTACCACCTCCGCTGGCAACGCGTTCCAGGCACCCACCACCCTCTGCGTAAAGAACTTTCCACGCATATCCCCCCTAAACTTTTCCCCTTTCACTTTGAACTCGTGTCCTCTAGTAATTGAATCCCCCACTCTGGGAAAAAGCCTCTTGCTATCCACCCTGTCTATACCTCTCATGATTTTGTACACCTCAATCAGGTCCCCCCTCAACCTCCGTCTTTCTATTGAAAATAATCCTAATCTACTCAACCTCTCGTCATAGCTAGCGCCCTCCATACCAGGCAACATCTGCCATTTCTCTGCCCAACTCTCCAGTCTATCTATATTCTGCTGTATTCTCTGACAGTCCCCTTCACTATCTGCTACTCCACCAATCTTAGTGTCGTCTGCAAACTTGCTAATCAGTCCACCTATACTTTCCTCCAAATCATTAATGTATATCACAAACAACAGTGGTCCCAGCACGGATCCCTGTGGAACACCACTGGTCACCCGTCTCCATTTTGAGAAACTCCCCTCTACTGCTACTCTCTGTCTCCTGTTGCCCAGCCAGTTCTTTATCCATCTAGCTAGTACACCTTGGACCCCATGCGCCTTCATTTTCTCCATCAGCCTGCCATGGGGAACCTTATCAAGCGCCTTACTGAAGTCCATGTATATGACATCGACAGCCCTTCCCTCATCAATCAACTTTGTCACTTCCTCAAAGAATTCTATTAAGTTGGTAAGACATGACCTTCCCTGCACAAAACCATGTTGCCTATCACTGATAAGCCCATTTTCTTCCAAATGGGAATAGATCCTATCCCTCAGTATCTTCTCCAGCAACTTCCCTACCACTGACGTCAGGCTCACCGGTCTATAATTACCTGGATTATCCCTGCTACCCTTCTTAAACAAGGGGACAATATTAGCAATTCTCCAGTCCTCCGGGACCTCACCCGTGTTTAAGGATGCTGCAAAGATATCTGTTAAGGCCCCAGCTATTTCCTCTCTCGCTTCCCTCAGTAACCTGGGATAGATCCCATCCGGATATTCTCCTTAACCAGTAATGCAACTCCCCAACCCCTTTTACATCCCCCTCTATACCACCTGAAGCTTCTAAATCTCGGAACATTTAGCTGCCAATCCTGTCCTTCCCTCAACCAAGTCTCTGTAATAGCAACATCATAGTTCCAAGTACTAATCCAAGCTCTAAGTTCATCTGCCTTACCTGTTATTCTTCTCGCATTGAAACAAATGTACTTCAGACCACCAGTCCCGCTGCGCTCAGCAACATCTCCCTGCCTGCTCTTCCTCTTACTGGCCTTATTTACTTTGTCCTCCTCATTTATTTCACCTGCTGTCCGACTGCTCTGGTTCCCACCCCTCTGCCACACTAGTTTAAACCCTCCCGAGTGATGCTAGCAAAGCTCGCAGCCAGGATATTAGTGCCCCTCCAGTTTAGATGCAACCCGTCCTTCCTCTCCCTGAAGAGATCCCAATGGTCCAGATATCTGAAACCCTCCCTTCTACACCAGCTATTCAGCCACGTGTTTAGCTGCACTATCTTCCTATTTCTAGCCTCACTGGCACATGGCACAGGGAGTAATCCAGAGATTACAACCCTAGAGGCCCTGTCTTTTAACTTTCGACCTCACTCCCTAATCTCCCCCTGTAGGACCTTGTCACTCTTCCTGCCTATCTCGTTGGTACCGATGTGTACCACAACCTCTGGCTGTTCATCCTCCCCCTTCAAAATGTCCCCCGTCCACTCAGAGACATTCTTGACCCTGGCACCAAGGAGGCAACATACCATCCTGGAGTCTCTTTCACGTCCACAGAAGCGCCTATCTGCCCCCCTGACTATCGAGTCCTCTATAACTATTGCTCTTCTGCGCTTTGTCCCTCCCTGCTGAACAACAGTGCCAGCCGTGGTGCCATTGCTCTGGCTGCTGCTGCTGCTGTTTTCCCCTGATCGGCCATCCCCCCCAACAGTATCCAAAACAGTATACTTGTTAGAGAGGGGGACAGCCACAGGGGATTCCTGCACTGACTGACTGCTCCTTCTCGCAGTCGCCCATCTATCTGCCTGCACCTTGGGTATAACCACTTTTCTAAAACTCCTGTCTATGACGCTTTCTGCCATCTGCATGCTCTTAAGTGCACCCAGTTGCTGCTGCAACCGATCCATGCGGTCTGTGAGGAGCTGCAACTGGGTACACTTCCTGCAGATGTAGTCGTCCGGAACGCTGGAAGCGTCACAGACTTCCCACATCTCACAGGTGAAGCACTTCACCTCTCTAACTGTCATTTCTAGCACTAATTAATAAATTAATTTAAAATAAATACTTATTAAATCCTTCCTAAATTATGTTACAATTAACTATATAGTCCCGAGTGCTTGATTTCTACCATAAATATTAAATGCTAACTAAATACAGTAATCTCCTCCCTCTGATTTAGTTACTCTACTTATGAATTAATTAGCTAATTCGGGTTTTAATCAATTTTTATCAAAGTTTTATTTTCAAATTCAGTACAAAATCCCTACCAACCAATCAGGTCACAGCTTTCCTGTGACATCACTTTTTCAGGTTTTTTTTCCGTTTTTTTTTAACCAGAGGTAAGTTTTTTATACTTACCGGCCCAGAACTCTGCCCTCCGAGTCTTCTCCCTGAATCCAGGGAGGGGGATTGTGATATACTTGAACATATCAGCATTGAAAGGGAGGAAGTATTGGTGGTTTTAGCAGGCTTAAAAGTGGATAAATCCCCAGGCCCAGATGAGATGCATTCCAGGCTGTTATGTGAGGCAAGGGAGGAGATAGCAGGGGCTCTGTCACAAATTTTCAAATCCTCCCTGGCCACAGGAGAAGTACCAGAGGATTGGAGGACAGCGAATGTGGTACCATTATTTAATAAGGGTAACAGGGATAAATCATGTAATTACAGGCCGGTGAGTCTAACATCAGTGGTTGGGAAACTATTGGAAAAAATTCTGAGGGACAGGATTAATTTCCACTTGGAGAGACAGGGATTAATCAGGGATAGTCAGCATAGCTTTGTTAGGGGAAGATCGTGTCGAACTTGATTGAATTTTTTGAGGCGGTGATGAAATGTGTAGATAAGGGTAAAGCAGTTGATGTCGTCTATATGGACTTCAGTAAGGCTTTTGATAAGGTCCCGCATGGGAGATTGGTTAAGAAGGTAAGAGCCCATGGAATCCAAAACAATTTGGCAATTTGGATCCAAAATGGCTTAGTGGCAGGGAACAGGGTGATGGTCGAGGGTTGTTATTGCAAGTGGAAGCCTGTGACCAATGGTGTACTGCAGGGTTCGGTGCTGGGATCCTTGCTGTTTGTAGCATACATTAATGATTTAGACGTGAATATAGGAGGTATGATCAGTAAGTTTGCAGATGACATGAAAATTGGTGGCGTCATAATTAGTCACGAGGAAAGCCTCAGATTACAGGATGATATAGATGGGCTGGTAAGATGGGCACAGCAGTGGCAAATGGAATTTAATCCTGAGAAGTGTGAAGTGATGCATTTTGGGAGGACTAACAAGGCAAGGGAATATACAATGGATGGTAGGACCCGAGGAAGTACAGAGGGTCAGAGGGACCTTGGTGTACTTGTCCATAGATCACTGAAGGCAGCAGCACAGGTAGATAAGGTGGTTCGGAAAGCATACGGCATACTTGCCTTTATTAGCCAAGGCACAGAATACAAGAGCAGGGAGGTTTTGATGGAGCTGTATAAAATGCTAATTAGGCCACAGCTGGTGTACAGTTCTGGTCACCACACTATAGGAAGGATGTGATTGCACTGGAGAGGGTGCAGAGGGGATTCACCAGGATGTTGCCTGGGCTGGAGAATTTCAGCTATGAAAAGAAACTGAAAAGGCTAGGGTTGTTTTCCTTACAGAAGGCTGAGGAGAGATATGATTGAGGTATACAAAATTATGACGGGCATTGATAGCTTAGATAGGAAGAAACGTTTTCCCTTCGTGGAAGGGTCAATAACCAGGGGGCATAGATTTAAGATGAGGTTCAGGAAGTTTAGAGGGGATTTGAGGAAAACAATTTTCACCCAGAGGGTGGTTGGAATCTGGAACTCACTGCCTGAAGAGGTGGTAGAGGCAGGAACCCTCACGACATTTAAGAAGTATTTAGATGAGCACTTGAAACACCATAGCATACAAGGCTACGGGCCAAGTGCTGGAAAATGGGATTAGAATAGTTAGGTGCTTGATGGCCGGCACAGACACGATGGGCCGAAGGGCCTGTTTCTGTGCTGTATACCTCTATGACTCTAAAAGCAAAGAGTACATTCAGCAGATTCTACAAACGTGTGTGGAACAACCACAGCCTCAGAGCACAGACCAAACTCAAAGTGTACAAAGCCATAGTCCTCAACATCCTTCTCGATGGCACTGAGTCATGGGTCCTAAACCGCCATCAAGTACGCCTTCTAGAGTGCTTCCATCAGCGCTGCCTCCATAGCATCCTCAAGATCCGCTGGCAGGACCGTATCGCAAGCCTGAAGTCCTAGAAACAGCCAACATCACCAGCATCGAGGACACCCTCCTGCAAAGCCAACTGTGTTGGGCGGGTGATGTTGCCTGGATGGACAACAGTCGCCTGCCCAAGATCATGTTGCATGGAGAGCTGACCACGGATAAAAGGAACAGAGGGGCCCCATGCAAACGGTTCAAGGACGCCCCGAAGAAGTCCCTCTCTGTGTGCCACAATGACCATCATCAGTGGGAAGCGCAGGCCATAAATCGTGATGCCTGGAGATCCTACATCAGGAGGACTACAGACACCTTTGAAACTGAGCATAGAACCAGCTTGAAAGAGGAAAGGAGGAGAAGGATAAATCCAACTGCCCCCAGCAGCAACTACACCTTCACTTGTACCTGCTGTGGGAGAATCTGCCCATCATGGATAGGCCTGACTAGCCACCAGCAGGCCTGCAACCGATGACTACAACCTTCCCAAAATCATCGTCCACAAAGAAATGCCAAGAAGAGAAGGCCATACGTCCCACAGGCTGGCAGATTGTATCAAACTTGTTCCTTCCGCTGTTCGCAACAGGCAAGGTCCAGGCCGTACCCAACCAGCCCGTGTTTGCATAACACAAAACACAGTGTCCAACAATAGGTGTGATTCTGCGATTGGACAACATTTGCTAAATAATCCTCAGTGTGATAAGAATTACACTGACAACTAATTTAAGATTGTCAGTAGGGCTCGCAGAGTGGCGCATGTGTGTGTACTGTAATTCATTACACAGGGCCCTCTTTGCAGACAGAAAGAACGTGTACACACATTTCACGTGTTTCAGCTAAACAAAATAAGTGACAGACATTTGCTGGTTCATTCCTCAGGGTAATGCCTTGACCAGAGTAAAGCTGCCTGGTTTAAGTTTCAAACAAAGCTTGGCAGTTAACTGTCAAGTCACCATAAACTGGTACATTCACCATAGCAACGCCTCTACCAATCAGCACTCTCTTCTCATAGAGTAAAAAGTTGTCCTTTTCCCTTACATTAGTATTCTTGTGAATTGTCCTGATGAGTGTAAGGCAAAAAGTTTCAACAACATTTCTCTATTTTCAGCAATTCTCAAGTTCTGTACTACCAAATGACTATTTATGGTCTCTGCACAGTGACATCATTGTTTTCATTGGATTAATTTTTCTCATCATAAATTGCACCATTTGACTAAATTTCACACAGCTTCTATCACTCCCATACGTTTAATGGTGGGAAAGGAAAAATGAATTCCAAAACAGCATTAAAGCATGGCTGCATTGTATAAGTTGTATATACTGCAGAAATAATATACAGACTCCAAAATATGCAGACAAGCAACAAGGCATAGAATCATAGAATAATAGAGCAAAGAAGGAGGTGGTCAACCCAACGTGCCTAAGTCAGCTCTTCAAAAGGGCAATCCAAACAGTCCCACTCTTTCGCTCTTTCCCCAGAGCCAGCAAAATTTTCCCTTTCAAGTATTTAACCAATTCTCTTTGAAGTTACTACTGAATCTGCTTGTACCACCCTTTCAGGCAGTGCATTCAGATCATAACAGCTCACTGCATAATATTTTCCTCTTGTTGCCTCTGATTCTTTTGCCAAATGCCTTAATGCAGCATCCACTAGTTTTTGACCCTTTTGCCATTGGAAACAGTTTCTGCTTATTTACTCGACCAAAACCATTCATGATTCTGAATACCTCTATGAAATCGACACTCAACCATCACTCGGTTCTAAGGAAAATAATCCCAGTTGTAGAGTCTGAGAAGCATCACTATTTTCTTAATGAGTGATTAAGGATAATATGTTTAAGTAGAGCAGCGACAATTGGTCTGGGTTAGAGAAAACCAGCCAAGGTACCTTAAAGTTATCAAGCAGCTTTACTGAAATCATTTACATATTGCAGCATTAAGGGCAAGGTCGAACTCTGATATGAAGACCCCGTGATCAAATACCAGCATTACATAAAGCATCACGCCCCCCAATAGCCAGAAGGAATTGGAGGAGCATATATGTAGGGAAATCACAGATAGGTGTAGGAATTATAGGGTCGTAATAGTAGGTGATTTTAATTTCCCTAATATTGACTGGGACTGCCTTAGTGCTAAGGGATCAGATGGGGAAGAATTTGTTAAGTGTGTCCAGGATAGTTTTTTCAAGCAGTATGTGGATGGCCCTACTAGAGAAGGGGCTACACTCGACCTCCTCTTAGGAAATGAGGATGGGCAGGTGGTTGATGTGTCAGTGGGGGAGAACTTTGGGACCAGTGACCATAACTCTATTAGCTTCAAGATAGTTATGGAAAAGGATAGGCCTGGTCCTCAGGTTGAAGTCCTAAATTGGAGGAAGGCTAATTTCGATGGCATCAGACAGGAACTCTCAAAAGTTGAATGGGAGAGGCTGTTTACAGGTAAAGAGACGTCTGGCAAGTGGGAGGCTTTTAAAAGTGAGATAGGAAGAGTTCAGGGCTGACATGTTCCTGTTAGATGGAAGGGCAAGGCTGGCAAGTTTAGGGAACCTTGGTTGATGAGGGATATTGTGGGTCTGGTCAGGACAAAGAAGCAGGCATATGTCAGGTATAGGCAGCTGGGATCAAGCGAGTCCCTCGAGGAGTATGGGGGATGTAGGTGTACACTAAAGAAGGAAATTAGGAGGGCGAAAAGGGGTGTTGAGATTTCCCTGGCAGATAAGACAAAGGAGAATCCTAAAAGATTCTATAAGTATATTAAGAGTAGAAGGATAGCTAGGGAGAGAGTAGGTCCCCTTAAGGATCAGTGTGGTAATCTATGTATGGAGCCATGGGAAATGGGCGAGGTCTTAAATGAATACTTCTCGTCTGTATTTACCGTGGAGGTGGTCATGGAAGCTAGTGAGTTCAAGGGAGGGAACACAGATATCCTGGAGCATATCAACGTTACAAAGGAGGTGGTGTTGGAGGTTTTGAAGCGCATTAAGGTGGATAAATCCCCAGGGCCTGACCAGGCGTATCCTAGGATGCTAAGGGAAGCAAGGGAGGAGATTGTTGGGGCCCTGGCAGAGATTTTTGTATCATTGTTAGCCACGGGTGATGTCCCGGAAGACTGGAGGATAGCTAATGTTGTGCCTTTATTTAAGAAGGGCAGCAGGGATAAGCAAGGGAACTACAGGCCGGTGAGCCTAACATCAATGGTGGGAAAGTTATTGGAAGGGATTCTGAGAGACAGGATTTACATGCGTCTAGAAAGGCAAGGTCTGATTAGGGATAGTCCGCATGGCTTTGTACGTGGGAAATCATGTCTCACGAATTTGATTGAGCTGTTTGAGGAGGTGACCAAGAGGACTGACGAGGGCAGGGCGATGAACGTTGTCTACATGGACTTTAGCAAGGCCTTTGACAAGGTCCCGCATGGTAGGCTGGTCCAGAAAGTTCAGACACCTGGAATACAAGGCGAGCTAGCTAATTGGATACAAAATTGGCTTGGTGATAGGAGGCAGAGGGTGGTAGTGGAGGGTTGTTTTTCAGATTGGAGCCCAGTGACCAGTGGTGTGCCGCAGGGATCGTTACTGGGCCCTCTGTTGTTTGTCATATACATTAATGACTTGGATGTGAATGTAGGGGGCATGATTAGTAAGTTTGCAGATGACACCAAAATTGGTGGTATAGTGGACAGTGAAGAAGGTTGTCTAAGGTTACAACAGGATATAGATCAACTGGGAAAGTGGGCAAGGGATTGGCAAATGGAATTTAACGCAGACAAGTGCAAAGTGATGCATTTTGGGAAGTTAATCCAGGGCAGGACATATACAGTGAATGGCAGGGCCCTGGGGAGTGTTGTTGAGCAGAGGCACCTTGGGGTGCAAGTACATAGTTCCCTGAAAGTGGCAACACAGATAGACAGGGTGGTGAAGAAGGCATATGACATGCTTGCTTTCATCAGCCGAGGCATTGAGTACAAGAGTTGGGACGTCATGTTACAATTGTACATAATGTTGGTTAGGCCGCATTTGGAGTACTGTGTGCAGTGCTGGTCGCCACACTATAGGAAAGATGTGATTAAGCTCGAGAGGGTGCAGAAAAGATTCACCTGGATGTTGCCTGGTTTGGAGGGCTGGAGTTATAAAGAGAGATTGGATAGGCTGGGTCTGTTTTCCCTGGAGCGAAGGAGGCTGAGAGGGGACATGATAGAGGTATATAAAATTATGAGAGGCATAGATAGGGTAGATAGCCAGGGTCTGTTTCCCATGGTAGGGGTGACTAAAACTAGAGGGCATAGATTTAAGGTGAGAGGGAGGAGGTTTAAAGGGGATCAAAGAGGTAAATCTTTCACACAAAGAATAGTGGGTATCTGGAATAAGCTGCCTGAGGGGGTGGTGGAGGCAGGAACAGTAGCGACATTTAAGAGGCATCTGGACAGGTACTTGAATGAGCAAGGCATAGAGGTATATGGAATTAATGCAGGCAGGTGGGATTAGTATACATAGGCATTATGGTCGGCATGGACGCAGTGGGCCGAAGGGCCTGTTTCTATGCTATACGATTCTATGACTCAATAACAATTTGGCAAAGGACTGGAGGTCATTCAAGGACATGGAATTGGAAACCAGCAAGGGAAACTATGATAAAAGGAAATTTAGTGACAAATCTAGACAAAAAAACATCAGATTCTCCATAAATTAGGCTAGGTTCACCTTGCTTCAGTGTCAAAATGAAACCAATATGAAAAATGTTTAGCTTCACCATACTAGATTATACCATCTCATTGCTCTGAATTGGGAATAAAAACATCAAAAAACACTTGCATGTAGCACTCCTTACTTTTGAAGCACATTTTCCTCCTTTTGAAATTCAGGACTGTGATGTTCTTTGAAGAGTTAATGGTCACGTTAAGCTGCACTTCCATGGTCACCTCTGAATCAAGTTTTCCTGTGCATAAGAGGTCTACTCTAAATACTGTAAAAGAAAAAAAACTTGTTAAGCTTATTGTGAAAAGCCTGTTTGGCAGACCCCCACCTGCCAAGAATGAGGCACATTCATTTTGCCACATGGATATTAAATTTCAAATTGTTGCTGGGAAGAGGAGAAGGCCTGTGACAAAGGGTTGCCAGGCCCCTGGCTGGAAAGACATTTTTGCACATGAACAGACAGTGCTTCGAACAAAGGAGCTATCCCCTGCTCCAATACAATCCACAAACAGATGTGGTCAAACCAGTTAGTCACATGACTAACCTGCTTGGCAGTCTGGGTTTTTTTATTTCTGAATTGTACAGTTTGAACTGAGAGCCTGCAGAAAGCAGAACGCTCCTGGACTGAAGAAGACCTCCTGTCTGTCTTTCTGCTCCCATCTCTTTCTCACAAGCCTCTGAATCCACAAGAACCTCAAGAGAGAAAAGTATCCTACAGCGAACAAAGTTTAATAATAATACTGGGTCCCAACGAAAAGCAAGATCTACCTACAATCAAGGACCCTACAATGAGCTCGAAGAACCGTAACAAATACTCCAGATATCGCCTCAAACTTTTCCACTTTATTTGTCTTCTGCTCTTTTCTGTCTCTATTTGCATGTGTGTATCGTGTATGCATTAACCAAATTCGAGTTTAAGCTGAATAAATTTCAACTTTTCTTCTTTAAACCTAAGAAAGCCTGTTCGTGCTGCTTTCTTTGCCTTACAATTGGAAAGCAGTGAACAAGGATTCACCAAGGGGGAGCTAAAAACACAGTATATTTAAAATTTAAACCCTGTTCCAGTCAGACCAGGTGAAGGCTGAAACGGAACCCTAGACCTCTTTCTCACCTGGATGTAACAATACAAACTTTATTAGTTCAGTTATAAATATGACAGCTGCCAGTTATGAATTTATAATGGACTTTGGTAGCAGATAAAATCTATAAAGTGAAGTGAAATGTCCTGGAAACAAGCTAACTAGCATCTTCATTGAAAGACAGGTTAACATTTATTACATAGCTCCCACTGCTCCTAAGGAGACGAGAAGAGCTGTATGCAAAATGTTATTTATTGAGGTAGAGGCTAGCATTTAGATTCACAATTGCTTAACAAGGATTGGAGATAAATCTTACTGAGGCAAGAAAATAATTCCAGTAGCTTAAAATTAATCAACAGCCCAGGGTTTTCTATTTTTTGTCCCAGCATGTCACCGACAGGCTTACACGTCATAAATAGCAAAGCTAGTGAAGACAATCTCAAAGGCACAAGCTGATAGGAGTTGCCTCGGACAGTGATCTAAGTTACCTCAGCTGAAAATTCAGGAGTAAAAGAATAGAAAAAATAACAAAACATAAGTCCATATTTGAATTTAGTTGAGAAAATATCACATTGGCTTTTTTATTACATATTTAGCTACACAACTTCCTTATTCTTGCACAAAGCACTATGAAGGGAAGTGACACCTGGGTAGCGGAGCGTGGAATGAATAACTGAGTATATGGGTCAGCATGCCGCTCAAGATTCAACATTTGCTGCAAAACTACAAGTTGGAAGCTAAAGACAGAAAATGCTGGAAATACTCAGCTGGGCTGGCAGCATCTGTGGAGAGAGAAACAGACTTAACGTTTCAGGTCAATGACCTTTCATCAGAACAGTATGAATATTCCTCATTAGCCTGTAGCTTACTATTACACTGCATGCTTACTTCACCTAATATTGTGAAAAATGGACAAATATCAGCACGTAGTCCTCATACAAGGATGCAAGCAAAAGATACCAGGGCACAGACTTCCCTCTTCAATGATCAAGACTTTTAACAGGTCAAATTTTTGATTCTGAAGAAATGGTCTCATATTTTTTACATATGCATTTGTCTATATGTTTAGTTTTTCTTTTAATCCTTTTCCATTTCGAAGTGTGAGATGTACCAGTTGGAGTTAGTATCTGGAATACAGAGGTCCTGGGTACAGGCTTGGAATTTAACTGCACTGAGCAGAAAAATAGGCTTCAGTAGTTGGACAGTCCTGAGACTGAGCAGAACTGGGGTGGGTAAGCTTGTGATTTGTACCACTATGATAGAGGTGCTGCAATTCAAGAAAGTGGAAGTCCTAACACTAGAACCATTGTGCAAGGAGAAACTGTGGTTCGACAGAACTGTGCTCCTCCAATTAAATATTTGTAAGACCAAAGCTATTGTCTTCCGTCCCACTGTAAACTCTGTTCTCTAACCACCGACTTTCACCCTCCATGCTCACTGCCTGAATTTGAAACAGACTGTTCACAACCTCGGCATTCTACTTGATCCCGAGCTTAGCTTCTGATCATATATACTCTCCACCAAGATCACCTCTGTACCTTACTCCTGCCTCAGCTCTTCTGCTGCTGAAACCCCCTTCCATGCCTTTGTTGGCTCCGGACCTGACAATTACAATGCCCTCCTGGTTGATCTTCCATCTTCTACTCTCTGTAAATTGAGCTCATCCAAAACTCTGCTGCCCCATATTCTAACTCACACCAAGTCCGACTCACCCACCACCTGTGTATATGCTGACCTGCATTGACAATGATCTGCTTTTAAACTTATTTTTCAAATCTGTCCATGGTCTGCAATCCCAGTCATTTTTCTGCTGTTGCTCATTGGTTCTCATGAGCCTTTCTTCCAACTGCTTTTCTTTTTACCTCAACATCATTACTGTCATAAACAGAAAATCCTTGAACTGACACATTATGCAGAAGAGGAGAGGACCTGGAGAGAGACACTAGGCAGCCCAGGCTACCTGAGTGGTCTGTGCTCACTTATCAGGACACATGGCTGCATTTACAGACAAGGTTGCCCAAACCTTTCTTTGGTGCTTCAGAAAACCCCTTTTTTCCAAAGAAAGTTTGGACCGCAGACCCAAAGGTATCACCAACATGCGTGAATGACTGACTAATGGTGAAGCACCTATTCACATGATAGCAGTCCTTCAATACCACGGCTTGAAATATATGCCAGGGTGAACAATAAGTAGCATAACCTGACTGACCATACCTCCCAAGATGCCACCAAGCTTACTTATGGGCATTATTAAACCTACTTGACAATGAACATTGGGATTTTTTCAGGATGCAGAACAGAAAGCCAGATCCAGAGCTGTGCCATCTGCGGCCAGGGCACCTGTAACTACCATGAGAAAGAGTTGTCATATGCAGAACAGTAACCTCAGTTATGACATACAATTTGATTGCACCTTCTTGCAAGCATGCTCCAATGCCAACTTAAAGGGACGAGTGAGTAGAGTGACACAGGTCACCTACTCTGCAACAACTGTTGCAACACCAAACCAGAAATCTGATGTTGCAGCAGCTCGGTAATTTGCCTGCACCCCCAGCTCTTTTCTTTTCCAAAGTGATTATTGGCAACGCAGCCGGCAGCTGACATCATCCGACTGCACCAATATGCGCACAAGCGCAAACTGGTTCCCTACCCTCTGCGCATGCGCTGCATTCCGCATTGCCAGGACTGGTTGGCACATGTGTAGATGACGTCATCGTGTAACGTGGGCAAAGGGAGCAGGGAGCGGACAGAGAGCGGCCAAAGACCTTGATGGTGGCAGGTACGTTCTCCTCCTTCCCACCGCCGCCTGCTCCCGACCTCCGCCCGCCCGCTCACCCCCCTCCCTGCTCCCTCCCCTCCCCGTTCACTCACTCCCCTCCTGCCATTGTGTGCTGCCATGTGTTTAGGTTGCCATCGTGTGATTATTTGAGCAGCGCCATCTTTAATCCTGGCAATTGCCTGACATCAGAGACAGACGTTTTAGTGGCACAGGCTGCATTTGCGCATGTGCCACTACAGCGCCACCTTGTGGTTGTGTTGTCAGCAAACGCAGCCTTTCTTTTCATTTCTGTCCATCACTTCATATCGTTTCAACCTTTGCCAAAGCACTTTCTTTTATTCATTCTTGAGATGCGGGCATCGCTGGCAAAGCCAGCATTTATTTCCCATCTCTTATAGCCCTTGAATCACTGCAGTCCACATGGTGCAGATACAGCCACAGGATTTTGACCCAGAAAGAATGAAAAAATGGTGAAAGAGTTCCAAGTAAGGATGGTGTGTGACTTTGAGTGGAACTTGCAGGTGATGGTGTTCCCATGCGACCGCTGTCCTTGTGCTTCTAGGTTGTAGAGGTCACAGGTTTGGCAGGTGCTGACAAAGAAGCCTTGGTGAGTTGCTGCAGTTGTCACTGTGCCCCAGTGGTGAAGGGAGTAAATGTTGAAGGTGGTGGAAGAGGTACCAATCAAACAGACTGCTTTGTCTTGGCTGGTGTTGAGCTTCCAGACTGTAGTTGGAGCTAAATTCAGCCAGGCAAATGGAAAATATTCCATCACACCCCAAAATAGTGCCTTGAAGATGGTGAACAGGCTTTGAGGAGTCAGGAGGTGAAATGCTCGCGACAGAATTCCCAGCCTCTATCCTGCACTTGTAGATACAGTATTTATCTGCCTTGTCCAGTAACGTTTCTGGTCAATGGCAATTCCCAGGATGTTGATGGTGTGGAATTCAGCTATGATAATGCTGTTGAAGAGTAGGGAAATTATTGGAGAGGATTCTTCGGGACAGGATTTACTTCCATTTGGAAACAAATGGACTTATCAGATTAGATTAGATTAGAGATACAGCACTGAAACAGGCCCTTCGGCCCACCGAGTCTGTGCCGACCATCAACCACCCATTTATACTAATCCTACACTAATCCCATATTCCTACCAAACATTCCCACCTGTCCCTATATTTCCCTACCACCTACCTATACTAGTGATAATTTATAATGGCCAATTTACCTATCAACCAAGAAGTCTTTTGGCTTGTGGGAGGAAACCAGAGCACCCGGAGAAAACCCACGCAGACACAGGGAGAACTTGCAAACTCCACACAGGCAGTAGCGAGAGGCAGCATGGTTTTGTGAAGGGGAGGACGTTTCTCACGAACTTGATCGAGTTATTTGAGGAAGTGACGAAGATGATTGATGAAGGAAGGGCAGTGAATGTTGTCTACATGGACTTCAGTAAAGTCTTTGACAAGGTCCCTCATGGCAGACTGGTACAAAAGATGAAGTCACACAGGATCAGAGGAGAGCTGGCAAGATGGATACAGAACTGGCTCTGTCACAGAAGACAGAGGGTAGCAGTGGAAGGGTGCTTTTCTGAATGGAGGGATGTGACTAGTGGTGTTCCGCAGGGATCAGTGCTGGGACTTTTGCTGTTTGTAGTATATATAAATGATTTGGAGGAAAATGTAGCTGGTCTGATTTGTAAGTTTGCGGACGACACAGAGGTTAGTGGAGTTGCGGATAGTGACAAGGATTGTCAGAGGGGATAGCAGGGTTAAGATCGGTTGGTGACTTGGGCAGAGAAATGGCAGGTGGAGTTTAATCCGGACAAATTGAGGTAATGCATTTTGGAAGGTCTAATACAGGTGGGAAGTCTACAGTAAATGGCAGAATCCTTGGGAGCATTGACAGGCAGAGAGATCTGGGCGTACACAGGTCACTGAAAGTGGCAATGCAGGTGGATAAGGTAGTCAAGAAAGCATACGGCATGCTTACCTTCATCAGTCGGGGCATAGAGTATAAAAATTGGCAAGTCATGCTGCAGCTGTACAGAACCTTAGTTAGGCCACACTTGGAATATTGCGTACAATTCTGGACGCCACACTACCAGAAGGATGTGGAAGCTCTGGAGAGGGTACAGAAGAGGTTTACCAGGATGTTGCCTGGTCTGGAGGGCATTAGCTATGAGGAGAGGTTGGATGAACCCGGATTGTTTTCACTGGATCAACAGAGGTGGAGGGGCGACATGATAGAAGTTTACAAAGTTATGAGTGGCATGGACAGAGTGGATAGTCAGAAGCTATTTCCCAGTTGGAAGCGTCAGTTACTGGGGGACACAGGTTTAAGGTGCGAGAAGGGTCACTGACCCGAAACGTTAACTTTGCTTCTCTTTCCACAGATGCTGCCATACCTGCTGAGTGGTTCCAGCATTTCTTGTTTTTATTTCAGATTTCCAGCATCCGCAGTATTTTGCTTTTATTTTAAAGTTTAGAGGGGATGTGCGAGGCAAGTTTTTTTACACAGAGGGTGGTGAATACCTGGAACTTGCTGCCGGGGGAGGTGGTGGAAGCAGGTACGATAGCGACGTTTAAGAGGCATCTTGACAAATACATGAATAGGATGGGAAAAGAGGGATACGGACCCTGGAAGTGCAGAAGGTTTTAGTTTAGACAGGCATCAAGATCGGTTCCAGTGCTGTACTGTTCTTTGTTCTTCTTTGGTCTTTGAATGTCAAGATGGTTGGATTCTCTCTTGTTGGAGACAGTCATTGCCTGGCACTTGTCTGGCACGAATGGTACATTCTTATCAGCCTAAGACTGAATGCTGTCCAGGTCTTGCTGCATATGGCCACGGACTGCATCATTAGAACATTACAGCGCAGTACAGGCCCTTCGGCCCTCGATGTTGCGCCGACCTGTGAAACCATCTGACCGACACTATTCCATTTTCATCCATATGTCTATCCAATGACCACTTAAATGCCCTTAAAGTTGGCGAGTCTACTACTGTTGCAGGCAGGGCGTTCCACGCCCTTACTACTCTCTGAGTAAAGAAACTACCTCTGACATCTGTCCTATATCTATCACCCCTCAACTTGAAGCTATGTCCCCTCGTGTTTGCCATCACCATCCGAGGAAAAAGACTCTCACTATCCACCCTATCTAACCCTCTGATTATCTTATATGTCTCTATTAAGTCACCTCTCCTCCTCCTTCTCTCCAATGAAAATAACCACAAGTCCCTCAGAGCCTTTCCTCGTAAGACCTTCCCTCCATACTAGGCAACATCCTAGTAAATCTCCTCTGCACCCTTTCCATAGCTTCCACATCCTTCCTATAATGCGGTGACCAGAACTGCACGCAATACTCCAGGTGCGGTCTCACCAGAGTTTTGTACAGCTGCAGCATGACCTCATGGCTCCGAAACGCGATCCCCCTACTAATAAAAGCTAACACACCATATGCCTTCTTAACAGCCCTATTAACCTGGGTAGCAACCTTCAGGGATTTATGCACCTGGACACCAAGATCTCTCTGTTCATCTACACTACCAAGAATCTTCCCAGTAGCCCAGTACTCTGCATTCCTGTTACTCCTTCCAAAGTGAATCACCTCACACTCTTCCGCATTAAACTCCATTTGCCATCTCTCAGCCCAGCTCTGCAGCCTATCTATGTCCCTCTGTACCCTACAACATCCTTCGGTACTATCCACAACTCCATCGACCTTAGTGTCATCCGCAAATTTACTAACCCACCCTTCTACACCCTCTTCCAGGTCATTTATAAAAATGACAAACAGCAGTGGCCCCAAAACAGATCCTTGCGGTACACCACTAGTAACTAAACTCCAGGATGAACATTTGCCATCAACCACCACCCTCTGTCTTCTTTCAGCTAGCCAATTTCTGATCCAAAGCTCTAAATCACCTTCAACCCCATACTTGCGTATTTTCTGCAATAGCCTACCATGGGGAGCCTTATCAAACGCCTTACTGAAATCCATATACACCACATCCACTGCTTTACCCTCATCCACCTGTTTGGTCACCTTGTCAAAAAACTCAAAGGTTTGTGAGGCACGACCTACCCTTCACAAAACCGTGCTGACTATCACTAATGAACTTATTCTTTTCAAGATGATTATAAATCCTGTCTCTTATAACCTTTTCCAACATTTTACCCACAACCGAAGTAAGGCTCACAGGTCTATAATTACCAGGGCTGTCTCTACTCCCCTTCTTGAACAAGGGGACAACATTTGCTATCCTCCAGTCTTCCGGCACTATTCCTGTCAACAATGACGACATAAAGATCAAGGACAAAGGCTCTGCAATCTCCTCCTTTAGCTTCCCAGAGAATCCTAGGATAAATCCCATCTGGCCCAGGGGACTTATCTATTTTCACACTTTCCAAAATTGATAACACCTCCTCCTTGTGAACCTCAATCCCATCTAGCCTAGTAGCCTGAATCTCAGTATTCTCCTCGACAACATTTTCTTTCTCTACTGTAAATACTGACTCAAAATATTCATTTAACACTTCCCCTATCTCCTCTGATTCCACACACAACTTCCCACTACTATCCTTGATTGGCCCTAATCTAACTCTGGTCATTCTTTTATTCCTGATATACCTATAGAAAGCCTTCGGGTTTTCCCTGATCCTATCCGCCAATGACTTCTCGTGTCCTCTCCTTGCTCTTCTTAGCTCTCCCTTTAGATCCTTCCTGGCTAGCTTGTAACTCTCAAGCGCCCTAACTGAGCCTTCACGTCTCATCCTAACATAAGCCTTCTTCTTCCTCTTGACAAGCGCTTCAACTTCTTTAGTAAACCACGGCTCCCTCGCTCGACAACTTCCTCCCTGCCTCACAGGTACATACTTATCAAGGACACGCAGTAGCTGCTCCTTGAATAAGCTCCACATTTCGATTGTTTCCATCCCCTGCAGTTTCCTTCCCCATCCTACGCATCCTAAATCTTGCCTAATCGCAACATAATTTCCTTTCCCCCAGCTATAATTTTTGCCCTGCGGTATATACCTGTCCCTGCCCATCGCTAAGGTAAACCTAACCGAATTGTGATCACTATCACCAAAGTGCTCACCTACATCTAAATCTAACACCTGGCCGGGTTCATTACCCAGTACCAAATCCAATGTGGCATCGCCCCTGGTTGGCCTGTCTACATACTGTGTCAGAAATCCCTCCTGCACACACTGGACAAAAACAGACCCATGTAAAGTACTCGAACTATAGTATTTCCAGTCGATATTTGGAAAGTTAAAGTCCCCCATAACAACTACCCTGTTACTCTCGCCCCTGTCGAGAATCATCTTCGCTATCCTTTCCTCTACATCTCTGGAACTATTTGGAGGTCCATAAAAGACTCCCAACAGGGTGACCTCACCTCTCCTGTTTCTAACCTCGGCCCATACTACCTCAGTAGACGAGTCCTCAAACGTCCTTTCTGTCGCTGTAATACTCTCCTTGATTAACAATGCCACACCCCCCCCTCTTTTACCATCTTCTCTGTTCTTACTGAAACATCTAAATCCTGGAACCTGCAACATCCATTCCTGCCCCTGCTCTACCCATGTCTCTGAAATGGCCACTACATCGAGATCCCAGGTACCAACCCATGCTGCAAGCTCACCCACCTTATCATTAAGAGGATATCCCGAATGATCTCAAGGATACTATGATTGTGACAATCTTCAAGGAAGAGGACAAATCCAACTGTGGAAATTACAGAGGCATCTCCCTGCTCTCCATTGCAGGGAAGATCATTACAAGAACCCCTCTGAAATGACTCATTGCACTTGAAGAGCTACTCCCAAATCTCAAGGTGGGTTTAGACCATCAACAGGCACTGCTGACATGATTTTCACAGCTCGTCAACTACAAGGAAAATGTCACGAACAACATCAACCTCTCTACATAGCAGTTTTTGACTTGATAAAGGCCTTCGACTCTCTAAATTGTGAGACACTCTGGAAGATTCTGTTGAAATAGGGATGTCATCTAAAATTCGTCACCATCCTTCGCCTGCTTCATGATGATATGCAAGCGGTAATACTTAGCAACAGATCCATTATAGACCCTTTTGAGGTTAAGACAGGAGTTAAACAAGGTTGTGTCAATGCCACAACTCTTTTTCTGATCTCCCTAGCAGACAAGCTCCCTGCTGGAGTGCAGCTTAGTTATCGAATGGATGGTAAACTATTTAATCTCAGGGGACGCCAATAAAAAACTAAAATAACCCCGACTTCAGTCTTTGAGCTCCAATATGCTGATGACGCTGCAGTAAGTGCTGTGTTGGAAACAGATCTTCAGAGAATCATCAATTTATTTACTGAGACATATAAGAAGATGGGACTTTCATTCAAGATTCAGAAGACCAAAGTCCTCCATCAGCAAGCTCCAAATACACACGCCCCAGCCCCAATGATTAGGAAAATGTGGAACACTTCCAGTATCTTAGAAGTTATCTTTCACAGAAGGCTGACACTGACGAAGAAAACCAGCATTGCCTGAAATCTGCTGGTGCAGCCTTTGGCCACCTGAGGAAGCGAGTGTTTGAAGATCGTGACATCAAAACTGAATCAAGCTCATGGTCTACCACACGGTCGTGATCCCTACCTTGTACTAAAGGGCTGAAACATGGACAACGTATAGGAGACACCGCAAAGCACTGGAGTCATTTCATCAATGCTGCCTGCGGAAGATCCTACATATCAAGTGAGAGGCCAGGCACACCAACACCAGTGTCCTCTCACAAAGCAGGCACCACAAACATTGAGGCTACAATTATCTGCCATCAGCTTTGCTGGGTTGCTCATTTAGTTTTATGTCAGATACAAGACTCCCAAAGCAGGTCGTCTTCTCCCAGCTCAGTCAGGGCAGATGCACCAGAGGAGAACAGAAGAGGCACTTCAAGGACGTGCTGAAAGCCAACAAGAAGAAACGCAACACTGGCATCAACTCCTGGGAGACCATCGCCCTGGACCAAAGCAGAAGGAAGCACAATCTGTGGGAAGGATCCCAGCATTTTGAGACACAACGATGACAAAATGAAGAAAAAAGTTAGAGCAGCGGAAAGAAGAAGCCATGACCCGAGCTAATAATACACGTCCAGACACCCCACATGACAACAAATGCCCTCTGTGCAATAAAGTCTGGAGATCCTGAATCAGCCTCAACAACCATCTCCAGACTCACGGAAGACAATCACCTCCGCTGCGAGGGATAGCAAATAATAATAATTATAATTCCCTTGTCTCTGCCTGTAATGGGCCCACATTTGTCTTTGCTGATGTTTTCCTTTTTGCATACATATAGAAGCTTTTGCAATCCGTTTTTATGTTTCTCATTAGTTTGCTTTCATATTCTACTTTCTCTTCATCAGTTCCTTGGTCCTCCATTTCTGAATTCTAAAATGCTCCCAATCCTCAGGCTTACTACTTTTTTGGCAACTTTATAAGCCTCTTCCCTTGATCTAATACAATCTTTAACTTCTCGTTAGCCATGGTTGGATCACGTTTCCTGCTGGTTTTGTGTGCCATTACCTGTCCATTGTCAAACCTTTTAATGTCATTTCCCCATCTACCACAGCCAATTTGCCCTTCATACCTTCGCAGTTTCCTCTGTTTAGATTCAAGACCCTAGTTTCTGATTGAACTACATCACTTTCAAATCTAAAGTAAGACCATATTATGGTCACTCTTCCTTGGAGGCTCCTTTACAACAAGATTATTAATTAGCCCTTTCTCATTGCACAATACCAGATCTAAAATAACCTGTTCTCTAGTCGGTTCCTCAACATACTGTTCTAGAAAACCATCCTATATGCATTCCAGGAATTGGTCCTCCACAGCATTAGCGCTAATTAAGTTTACCCAGTCTAAATGTAAACTGATGTCCCCCATGATTACTGTATGACCCTTGTTACATGCACCTCTAATTTCCTGATTTATATTGTGCCCTACATTACCACTACTGTTTAGTGACCTATAAACAACTTCTACCAATGTTTGCTGCTCCTTGCTGTTTCTTAGCTCTACCCAAACTGATTCTACATCTTGATTCTTAAATTCAAGATCCTCTCTCACTAATTTACTGACTTCAGCCTTTATTAACAGCACTACCCCACCGCCTTTTCCTTTTTGTTTATCCTTCCTAAATGTTGAATACCCTTGAACATTCAGTTCACAGCCTTGGCCACCCTGCAGCCACATCTCTGTAATGGCAATTAGATCACATCTGTCCACTTCTATTTGTGCTGTCAATTCATCTACCTTGTTACGAGTGCTGTATACATTCAGACAGAGCGCCTTTAATTCCCTCTTTTTATTATTTTCACAATCTCCAGCCTTATCTGCTGACACAGTCTTAGGTGTGTACACTGTGTACCTTCCTGCCATACTCTGATTATCAATTCCCTTATTGCTACCTTGAACACTCACCTTTCCCTCTCTCTTTAAATTATCACATTGTCACACATACGGGAAGTGTGATACACTTTCATGGACTAACTCTGAAGAGTTATGAAAAATTAACTTCATCTTTAAAAATGAACCGTTAATTTAAAAGTGAATAATGGTCCAAAACAGCCACCGAAGAAAAAAAGGAATTGACCTTTTGTGCACTCAAACTGGCTGACAAAGGACAAATTTTCAAAGCTAAGAGGTGTCAATTGAATCCATCCTACATCAATCCTAAAACATTGCAGAATTGAAAGTCTTCTTGTGAAACAAAGGAGATGTGAAGTAGCCACGTCCTAGGCCAGCATGCGATCACCATGGGGAGGAAACCAGGGCATCCCCTAACAGGAAGTGAGGGGTAACAGCTTGGCCATAAAAACGACAACGAGCACGCATGCGCGCGACAAAGCGAGAGAGAGAGAGCCCGAGAGGGCGCGGGGAGGGGGAGAGGGGAGAGGGAGGGAGGGAGGGAGCGGGGCGCACGAGGGAGGGAGCGGGGCGCACGAGGGAGGGAGCGGGGCGCACGAGGGAGGGAGCGGGGCGCACGAGGGAGGGAGCGCGGCGCACGAGGGAGGGAGCGCGGCGCACGACGGAGGGAGCGCGGCGCACGAGGGAGGGAGCGCGGCGCACGAGGGAGGGAGCGCGGGCGCGAGGGAGGGCGCGGGCGCGAGGGAGGGCGCGGGCGCGAGGGAGGGCGCGGGCGCGAGGGAGGGCGCGGGCGCGAGAGAGGGCGCGGGCGCGAGGGAGGGCGCGGGCGCGAGGGAGGGAGCGCGGCGCGCGAGGGAGGGCGTGCGCTACATCCCCCCTCTTTTTTTATCCTCCCCTATTCCGCCTGAAAACTCTATATCCAGGGATGTTGAGCTGCCATTCTTGCCCCTCTTAAAGCCAAGTTTCTTTCTATATTGTTGGTACCAGTGTGGACGACGACCTCTGGCTGCACATCTTCGCCCTCCAGAATACCCTGTAGCTGCTCGGTGATATCCATGACCCTGGCACCAGGAAGGCAACATACCAACCTGAAATCACGCCTGCAACAACAGAGATGCCTATCTGTTCCCTCAACTATAGAAACCACTACCACTATTGCTCTCGTCTTTTCTCCTCCCTACTCGGCACAGCTGAGCCACCCATGGTGCTCTGGTCATGACTCTCGCTACACACTCCAGAGGAACCCTCTCTCCCATCGGTGCTCAGAACTGAATACCAGTTTCCACTTAAAGAATTCACTCCCACTTTCCCCGCATGCCAGTGCCCCATGAATTAAAACCCATTTCGCCCACACCTATCTTTGAGCCACAGATTTAACCCTCTAATCTTATTTACCCTCTGCTAATTGTGTTTAAGAGCCGCGAGGTTATGCTGCAGCTCTATAAAGCGCTGGTTAGACCACACTTGGAATATTGCGTTCAGTTCTGGTCGCCTCATTATAGGAAGGATGTGGAAGCTTTAGAGGGGGTGCAGAGGAGATTTACCAGGATGCTGCCTGGACTGGAGGGCATGTCTTATGAAGAAAGGTTGAGGGAGCTAGGGCTTTTCTCATTGGAGCGAAGAAGGATGAGAGGTGACTTGATAGAGGTGTACAAGATGATGAGAGGCATAGATAGAGTGGATAGCCAGAGACTTTTTCCAAGGGCGGAAAGGGCTTTCAGCAGGGGGAATAATTTTAAGGTGATTGGAGGAAGATTTAGGGGAGATGTCAGAGGTAGGTTATTTACACAGAGAGTGGTGGGTGCGTGGAATGCACTGCCAGCGGTGGTAGTAGAAGCAGATACATTAGGGACATTTAAGCGACTCTTGGATAGGGACATGGATGATAGTAGAAAGAAGGGTATGTAGGTAGTTTGATCTTAGGGTAGGTTAAAGGGTCATCAAATTGTGGGCCGAAGGGCCTGTACTGTGCTGTACTGTTCTATGTTCTAATTTGCTCGTGGCTCAGGTAGTTATCTGAAGTTTATTACCTTTGAAGTTCTGCTTTTTAATTTAGCCCTAGCTGCTCATACTCCCCGTGGAGAAACTCTTTCCTAGTCCTATCTATGTTGTTGGTACCCATGTGAAATTTCCATGTGCTTCTTACTCCATGCGGAAATTCATTGATGAAGCTGCGAACATAGTTGGGCCGAGAATGCTGCCCTGACACAGTTCTTCAATGATGTTCTGCGGCTGAGATGATTGGCCTCCAACAATCTTTGCGCTAGGTTATGACTGACTCAACTAATAGAGAGCTCGCCCACCCCTCCCCACCCCACACACAATCGATTCCCACTGAATTCAATTCTACTAGGGCCCCTTGAAGTCACACTCTATCAAGTGGTGCCTTGATGTCAATGGCAGTCATTCTCATTTCATTTATAGAATTCAGCTCTTTTGTCCATGTTTCGGCCAAGGCTGTAATGAGTTCTGGAGTCCAGCGGTCGTGTCAGAACCTGAACTGAGCATCGGTGAACAGGTTATTGGTGAGTAAGTGCAGCTTGACAGCATTAACAACACCACCTTCCATCACTTTGCTGATGATTGAGAGTAGACTGATGGGATGGTAATTGGCTGGATTGGATTTACAGTCATCGAGTCATAGACTCATACAGCAGAGAAACAGGCCCTTCGGCCCACTGCGTCCATGCCAGCCATAATAACTATCTATACTAATCCCACCAGCCTGCATCAATTCCACATCCCTCTTTGCCTTGCTCATTCAAGTACCTGTCCAGATGCCTCTTAAATGTCGCGACTGTTGCTGCCTCCACCACCTCCTCAGGCAGCTCATTCCAGATACCCACTATTTTTTGTGTGAAAAATTTACCCCTTTGATCCCAAGAACAAAGAACAGTACAGCACAGGAACAGGCCATTCAGCCTACCAACCCTGCGCCGATCTTGATGCCTGCCTAAACTAAAGCACGTCCGGGGACCGTATCCCTCTATTCCCATCCTATTCATGTATTTGTCAAGATGCCTCTTAAACGTTGATATCGTACCTGCTTCCACCACCTCCCCCGGCAGCAGGTTCCAGGCACTCAGCACCCTCTGTGTAAAGAACTTGCCTTGCACATCCCCTCTAAACATTGCCGCTCGCACCTTAAACCTATGTCCCCTAGTAACTGACTCTTCCACCCGGGAAAAAGCTTCTGACTATCCATTCTGTCCATGCCGCTCATAACTTTGTAAACCTCTATCATGTCGCCCCTCCACCTCCGTCGTTCCAGTGAAAACAATCCGAGTTTATCCAACCTCTCCTTATAGCTAATGCCCTCCAGACCAGGCAACATCCTGGTAAACCTCTTCTGCACTCTCTCCAAAGCCTCCACGTCCTTCTGGTAGTGTGGCGTCCAGAATTGCACGCAATATTCTAAGTGTGGCCTAACTAAAGTTCTGTACAGCTGCAGCATGACTTGCCAATTTTTATACTCTATGCCCCGACTGATGAAGGCAAGCAAGCCGTATGCCTTCTTGACTAACTTATCCATCCTGCGTTGCCACTTTCAGAGACCTGTGGACTTGTACGCCCAGATCTCTCTGCCTGTCAATACTCCTAAGGGTTCTGCCATTTACTGTACACTTCCCACCTGCATTAGATCTTCCAAAATGCATTCCCTCACATTTGTCCGGATTAAACTCCATCTGCCATTTCTCCGCCCAAGTCTCCAATATCCCGCTGTATCCTCTGAAAATCCTCATCACTACGACTCCACCAACCTTTGTGTCATCCGCAAACTTACAAATCAGACCAGCTACATTTTCCTCCAAATCATTTATATATACTACAAACAGCAAAGGTCCCAGCACTTGATCCCTGCGGAACACCACTAGTCAGAGCCCTCCATTCAGAAAAGCACCCTTCCAATGCTACCCTCTGTCTTCTATGACCGAGCCAGTTCTGTATCCATCTTGCCAGCTCACCTCTGACCCCGTGTGACTTCATCTTTTGTACCAGTCTGTCATGAGGGGCCTTGTCAAAGGCTTTACTGAAGTTCATATAGACAACACCCACTGCCCTTCCTTCATCAATAATCTTCGTCACTTCCTCAAAAAACTCAATCGGGTTAGTGAGACACGACCTCCTCTTCACAAAACCATGCTGCCTCTTGCTAATCAGTTCGTTTGTTTCCAAATGGGAGTAAATCCTGTCCCGAAGAATCCTCTCTAATAATTTCCCTACCACTGACGTAAGGCTCACCGGCCTATAATTTCCTGGATTATCCTTGCTACCCTTCTTAAACAAAGGAACAACATTGACTGATCTCCAGTCCTCTGGGACCTCACCTGTAGCCAATGAGGATACAAAGATTACTGCCAAGGCCCCAGCAATTTCTTCCCTTGCATCCCTTAATATTCTGGGGTAGATCCCTTCAGGCCCTGGGGACATATCTACCTTAATGCTTTGCAAGACGCCCAACACCTCCTCCTTTTTGATAACGACATGACCCAGACTATCTACACTCCCTTTCCTAGACTCATCATCCACCAAGTCCTTCCCTTTGGTGAATACTGATGCAAAGTACTCATTTAGTACCTCGTCCATTTCCTCTGGCTCCACACATAGATTCCCTCCTCTGTCCTTGAGTGGGCCAACCCTTTCCCTGGTTACCCTCTTGCTCTTTATATATGTATAAAAAGCCTTGGGATTTTCCTTAATTCTGTTTGCCAATTACTTTTCATGACCTCTTTTAGCCCTCCTGACTCCTTGCTGAAGTTCCTTCCAACTGTCCTAATATTCCTCAAGGGCTTCGTCTGTTCCCAGCCTTCGAGCCCTTACGAATGCTTCCTTTTTCTTTTTGACAAGGCTCACAATAGCCGGCGTTATCCAAGGTTCCCAAAACTTGCCAAACTTATCCTTCTTCCTCACAGGAACATGCCGGTCCTGGATACTAATCAACTGACGTTTGAAAGACTCCCACATGTCAGATGTTGATTTACCCTCAAACAGCCGCCCCCAATCTAAATTCTTCAGTTCCTGCCTAATATTGTTATAATTAGCCTACCCCCAATTTAGCACCTTCAGCCGAGGACTACTCTTATCCTTATCCACAAGTACCTTAAAATTTACGGAATTATGGTCACTGTTCCCGAAATGCTCCCCTACTGAAACTTTGCCCACCTAGCTGGGCTCATTCCCCAATACCAGGTCCAGTACGGCCCCATCCCTAGTTGAACTATCTACATATTGTTTCAAGAAGCCCTCCTGGATGCTCCTTACAAATTCTGCCCCATCCAAGCCCCAAGCACTAAGTGAGTCCCAGTCAATATAGGAGAAGTTAAAATCACCCACCACTACAACCCTGTTAACTTTACATCTTTCCAAAATCTGTCTACAAATCTGCTCCTCTACCTCCCGCTGGCTGTTGGGAGGCCTGTAGTAAACCCTCAACATCGTGACTGCACCCTTCCTATTCCTGAGCTCCACCCATATTGCCTCGCTGCATGACCCCTCCGAGGTGTCCTCTCGCAGTACAGCTGTGATATTCTCCTTAACCAGTAATGCAACTCCCCCACCCCTTTTACATCCCCCTTTATCCCGCCTGAAGCTTCTAAATCCCTGTCCTTCCCTCAACCAAGTCTCTGTAATAGCAACATCATAGTTCCAAGTACTAATCCAAGCTCTAAGTTCATCTGCCTTACCTGTTATACTTCTCGCATTGAAACAAATGCACTTCAGACCACCAGTCCCGCTGTGCTCAGCAACATCTCCCTGCCTGCTCTTCCTCTTAGTCTTACTGGCCTTATTTACTCGTTCCCCCTCATTTATTTCACCTGCTGTCCGACTGCTCTGGTTCCCACCCCCCTGCCACACTAGTTTAAACCCTCCCGAGTGACTCTAGCAAACCTTGCAGCCAGGATATTAGTGCCCTTCCAGTTTAGATGCAACCCGTCCTTCTTGTGCAGGTCCCACCTGTCCCTGAAGAGATCCCAATGATCCAGATATCTGAAATCCTCCCTCCTACACCAGCTGTTCAGCCACGTGTTTAGCTGCACTATCTTCCTATTTCTAGCCTCACTGGCACGTGGCACAGGGAGTAATCCAGAGATTACAACCCTCGAGGTCCTGTCTTTTAACTTTCGACCTAACTCCCTAAACTCCCCCTGCAGGACCTCATCACTCTTCCTGCCTATGTCGTTTGTACCAATGTGTACCACAACCTCTGGCTGTTCACCCTCCCCCTTCAGAATGCCCCCTGTCCGTTCAGAGACATCCTTGACCCTGGCACCAGGGAGGCAACATACCATCCTGGAGTCTCCTTCACATCCACAGAAGCGCCTATCTGTGCCCCTGACTATAGAGTCCCCTATAACTATTGCTCTTCTGCACTTTGTCCCTCTCTGCTGAACAAAAGTGCCAGCCGTGGTGCCACTGCTCTGGCTGCTGCTGTTGTTTCCCCCTAATAGGCCATCCCCCCCAACAGTATCCAAAACAGTATACTTGTTAGAGAGGGGGACAGCCACAGGGGATTCCTGCACTGACTGACTGCCTGCCCCTTCTAGCGGTCACCCATCTATCTGCCTGCACCTTGGGTGTAACCACGTCTCTAAAACTCCTGTCTATGATGCTTTCCGCCACCTGCATGCTCTTAAGTGCATCCAGTTGCTGCTGCAACCGATCCATACGGTCTGTGAGGAGCTGCAACTGGGTACACTTCCTGCAGATGTAGTCGTCCGGAACGCTGGAAGCGTCACAGACTTCCCACATCTCACAGGTGAAGCACTTCGCCCCTCTAACTGTCATTTCTCGCACTAATTAATAAATTAATTTAAAATACTTATTAAATCCTTACTAAATTATGTTACAATTAACTATATAGTCCCTAGTGCTAGATTTCTACTATAAATATTAAATGCTAACTAAATGCAGTAATCTCCTCCCTCTGGTTTAGTTACTCTACTTATTAGTTAGTTAATTAGGGTTTTAATCAATTTTTATCAATGTTTATCAATGCTGGCAAATGGGATTAGGTAGACTGGTCAAGTGTTTTAATTCATCGGTGCAGACTCGATGGGCCGAAGGGCCTCTTCTGCACTGTATTATTCTGTGATTCTGTTTTATTTTCAAATTCAGTACAAATTCCCTCCCAGCCAATCAGGTCACATCTTTCCTGTGACGTCACTTTCATTTTTTTTAGCTTTATTCTTCAGCTTTTTTTTTTACCGGTGGTAGGTTTTTTTTAAACTTACAGGTCTGGAACTCCGCCCTCCGAGTCTTCTCCCTGGATGAAGGCCGCGAATCCCCGAGGTAAGTTTTCTACTTACAGGTCTGGAACACCGCCCTCCGAGTCTTCTCCCTGGATGAAGGCCGCGAATCCCCGAGGTAAGTTTTTTATACTTACAGGTCTGGAACTCCGCCCTCCGAGTCTTCTCCCTGGATGAAGGCCGCGAATCCCCGAGGTAAGTTTTTTATACTTACAGGTCTGGAACACCGCCCTCCGAGTCTTCTCCCTGGATGAAGGCCGCGAATCCCCGAGGTAAGTTTTTTATACTTACAGGTCTGGAACTCCGCCCTCCGAGTCTTCTCCCTGGATGAAGGCCGCGAATCCCCGAGGTAAGTTTTTTATACTTACAGGTCTGGAACTCCGCCCTCCGAGTCTTCTGCCTGGATGAAGGCCGCAAATCCCCAAGGTAAATTTTCTACTTACAGGTCTGGAACACCGCCCTCTGAGTCTTCTCCCTGGATGAAGGCCGCGAATCCCCGAGGTAAGTTTTTTATACTTCCTGGTCTGGAACTCCGCCCTCAGAGTCTTCTCCCTGGATCCCCTTTAAACCTCCTCCCTCTCACCTTAAATCTAAGCCCTCTAGTTTGAGCCATCCCTACCATGGCAAACAGACTCTGGCTATCTACTCTATCTATGCCTCTCATAATTTTATATACCTCTATCATGTCCCGTCTCAGCCTCCTTCGCTCCAGGGAAAACAGACCCAGCCTATCCAATCTCTCTTTATAACTCAAGCCCTCCAAACCAGGCAACATCCTTGTGAATCTTTTCTGCATCCTCTCTAGCTTAATCACATCTTTCCTGTAGTGCGGCGAGCAGAACTGCACACAGTACTCCAAATGCAGCCTAGCCAACGTTATATACAACTGTAACTTGACGTCCCAACTCTTGTACTCAATGCCTCGGCCAATGAAGGCAAGCATGCCATACACCTTCTTCACCACCCTGTCTACCTGTGTTGCCACTTTCAGGGAACTATGTACTTGCACCCCAAGGTCTCTCTGTTCAACAACACTCCCCAGGGCCCTGCCATTCACTGTATATGTCCTGTCCTGGTTTAACTTCCCAAAATGCATCACTTCACACTTGTCTGCGTTAAATTCCATTTGCCAATCCCTTGCCCACTTTCCCAGTTGATCTATATCCTGTTGTAACCTTAGGCAACCTTCTTCACTGTCCACTATACCACCAGAATCACAGAATACTACGGTGCGGAAGAGGCCCTTCAGCCCATCGAGTCTGCACCGATGCGTTAAAACACCTGACCTGTCTACCTAATCCCATTTGCCAGCACTTGGCCCATATCCTTGAATGTTATGACGTGCCAAGTGCTCATCCAGGTACTTTTTAAAGGATGTGAGGCAAACTGCAACTACCACAGGCAGGGGATTCCAGACCGTCACCACCCTCTGGGTAAAAAAGTTCTTCCTCAAGTCCCCCTTAAACCTCCTGCCCCTCACCTTAAACTTGTGACCCCTCGTAACTAATCCTTCAAACTAAGGGGAACAGCTGCTCCCTATCCACCCTGTCCATGTCACACATAATCTTGTACACCTCGATCAGGTCACCCCTCAGTCTTCTCTGCTCCAGTGAAAACAACCCAAGCCTATCCAACCTCTCTTCATAGCTTAAATGTTTCATCCCAGGCAACATCCTGGTGAATCGCCTCTGCACCCCCTCCAATGCAATCACATCCTTCCTATAATGTGGCGACCAGAATTGCACACAGTACTCCAGCTGTGGCCTTACCAAAGTTCTGTACAACTCCAACATGACCTCCCTGCTTTTGTAATCTATGCCTCGACTGATAAAGGCAAGTGTCCCATATGCCTTTTTCACCACCCTATTAACCTGCCCTTCTGCCTTCAGAGATCTATGGACAAACACGCCAAGGTCCCTTTGTTCCTCGGAACTTCCCAGTGTCAGGCCATTCATTGAATTTTGGTGTCATCTGCAAACTTATTAATCATGCCCCCTACATTCACATCCAAGTCATTAATATATATGACAAACAACAGAGGGCCCAGCACCGATCCCTACGGCACACCACTGGTCACCGGCCTCCAATCTGAAAAACAACCCTCCACTACCACCCTCTGCCTCCTATCACCAAGCCAATTTTGTATCCAATTTGCTAGCTCACCCTGGACCCCATGTGTTCTGGACCAGCATACCATGTGGGACTTTGTCAAAGGCCTTGCTAAAGTCCACGTAGACAACGTTCATCGCCCTTGCCCTCATCAATCCTCTTGGACACCTCCTCAAAAAACTCAGTTAAATTCGTGAGACATGATTTCCCACGCACAAAGCCATGCTGACTATCCCTAATCAGACCTTACCTTTCCAGATGCATATAAATCCTGTCTCTCAGAATCCCTTCCAATAACTTTCCCACCACTGATCTAAGGCTCACCGACCTGTAGTTCCCTTGCTTATCCCTGCTGCCCTTCTTAAATAAAGGCACAACATTAGCTATCCTTCAGTTTTCCGGTACCTCACCTGTGGCGAACGATGATACAAAGATCTCTGCCAGGGCCCCAGCAATCTCCTCCCTTGCTTCCCTTGGCATCCTAGGATACATCTCGTCAGGCCCTGGGGATTTATCCACCTTAATGTGCTTCAAAACCTCCAACACCTCCTCCTTTGGAATGTTGATATGCTCCAGGATATCGCTGTTCCCTCCCTTGAACTCACTAGCTTCCTTCTCCACGGAAAATACGGATGAGAAATATTCATTTAAGACCTCGCCCATTTCCCGTGGCTCCACACATAGAATGCCACACTGATCCTTAAGAGGACCTACTCTCGCCCTAGCTACCCTTTTACTCTTAATACACTTAGTCATCGAGTCGTACAGCATAGAAACAGGGAGGGAATTCTTTAACGTGGTTGACGGGGTGGTGAACAAGTGGAAACTATGCCCTCAATGGTGTCAAGCTTCTTGAGTGTTTTTGGAGTGGCACTCATCCAGACAAGTAGAGAATATTCCATCACACTCCTGAGTTATGCTTTGTAGGTGGTGCAAAGACTTCGGGGAATTAGGAGGTGAGTCACATGTCAAAGAATCCCCAATCTCTGGTCTGCTGTTATCGCCACAGTATTTTTGTAGCAGATCCATTAAGGTTTCTGGCCAATGGTGACCCCCTTAGGGTGTTGATGGTGGGGTAATGGTCATGCCATTGAATGGTAAGGGGAAGTGGTTGGACTCTGTCTTGTTGGAGAGGGTCATTGCCTGCCACTGCTGTGGCACAGATTTCATTTTCCTTTCAACAGTCCAGCTTGACTGTTGTCCAGGTCTTGCTGAACGCAGGTAGGGACTGCTACAAGGAGTTGTGAATGGTACTGAACACAGCATCATCAGCGAACATCCCCACTTCTGACCTTATGAAGGAGGGAAGGTTATTAATGAAGCAGCTGAAGACGGATAGGCCTTGGTACTACCCTGAGGAACTCCTGCAAGTGGATCAAGTGGAGGATGAGCAGAAATTTCCTCCAGTTAAATATTGGGAAGACCAAAGGTCTTCAGTCCCTGCCAGAAACTCCACTCCATAGCCACTGACTCCATCCCTCTCCGTCTGAGGCTGAAGCAGTTTGTTTGCAAACTTGGTGTCATATTTATACACATATTTGTGCCATCACTAAGACCACCTACTGACATTTTTCTTTTGCTCTTTTTCACATTTTGCATAATGAAATTCCCACACATCCCTGCAACTTCCACATAGCCACAAACACACACTGCTTGTTGATGTTCCAAAGCGCTTCACAGAGGTGGAATCAAAAAAGTGGATGCTAAAGCCAAAGAAGCAGCTAGTAAGACATGGGAACAAAAGATTGTCCTAATCATTACGGCACCGGAGGCTGCCATTCGGCCCATCGAACCATGCCGACTTTGTCGAGCAATCCACTCAGTCCTATTCCCCTACTCCATCCCCGCAGCCCTGCAAGTTTGTTGTCGTCAATCATAGAAAGTTTACGGCACAGAAAGAGGCCACTTGGCCCATCGTGTCTGTGCCGGCCGAAAAACGATCCACACTTTCTAATCCCACCTTCCAGCATTTGGTCCATCGCCCTGCAGATTACGGTACTTGAGGTGCATATCAAGATTCCTTTTGAATGAGTTAAGGGTTTCTGCCTCAACTACCCTTTCAGGCAGTGGGTTCCAGACACCCGCCGCCCTTTGTGTGAAAATGTTTTTCCTTATTGCCCCTCTAATTTTTCTACCAATGATTTTAAATCTCTGCCCCCTCGTCACTGACCTCTCTGCTAAGGTCAGTAGGCCATTCACCTCCACTCTATCCACGCCCCTCAAAATTTTGTATAATTCAATCAGATCTCCCCTCAGTCTTCCCTGTTCCAAGGAGAACAAGCCCAGCCTATCCAATCTTTCCTCATAGCTGCATTTTTCCAGTCCTGGCAACATCCTTGTAAATCTCCTCTGTACCCTTTCCAGTGAAATTACATCCTTTCTGTGATGAGTTGACCAGAACTGCACACAGTACTCAAGTTGTAGCCGAACCAATGAGTTATACAGTTCCAGCATATCCTCCCTGCTCTTGTATTCTATACCTCAGCTAATAAAGGAAAGGATTCCATATGCCTTCTGAACCACCTTCTCGATCTGTCCTGCTACCTTCAGGGATCTGTGGACGTTCACTCCACGGTCCATCACTTCCTCCACACTTCTCAGTATTTTCCCATTAATCGTGTATTCCTTTTCCTTGTCTGACCTCCTCAAATACATCACCTCACACTTCTCTGGGTTGAATTCCATTTGCCCATCTGACCAGACCATCAATATCTTCCTTCAGCCTACAGCTATCATCCTCGCTATGTACCATATGGCCAGTCTTTGTGTCATCTGCAAACTTCTTGATCATGCCCCCACATTTACGTCCAAATCGTTAATATATACCACAAAAAGCAGGGGACCCAGTACTGAGCCCTGCAGACCACTGGAAACAGCCCTCCAGTTGCAAAAACACTGTCAACAATTACCCTTTGTTTCCTGCCACAGGAATAATTTTTTATCCACCTTGCTGCATTTCCCTGGATCCCATGGGATTTTGTTTTTAAACCAGTATGCCATGTCAAAAGCCTTGCTAAAAATCCAGGTCGACCACATCAACTGCACTACTCTCATCTATCTTCCTTGTTACTTCTTCAAAAAATTCCATCAAGTTGGTGAGACAAGATCTTCCCTTAACAAATCCATGCTGACTATTCTTGATTAATCTGTGCCTTCGTAAGTGACAGTTTATCCTGCCTTCCAGAATTGATTCCAATAATTTGCCCACTACTGAGGTTAGACTTCTCTTTGGCCTCCTTATCTCGAGAGACAATGGGTAAGCGCCTGGAGGTGGTCAGTGGTGTGTGGAGCAGCGCCTGGAGTGGCTATAAAGGCCAATTCTAGAGCGACAGGCTCTTCCACAGGTGCTGCAGAAAAATTTGATTGTCAGGGCTGTTACACAGTTGGCTCTCCCCTTGCGCTTTTGTCTTTTTTCCTGCCAACTGCTAAGTCTCTTCGACTCACCACACTTTAGCCCCGCCTTTATGGCTGTCCGCTAGCTCTGGCGAACGCTGGCAACTGACTCCCACGACTTGTGATCAATGTCACAGGATTTCATGTCACGTTTGCAGACGTCTTTAAAGCGGAGACAGTGGCCGATGGGTCTGATACCAGTGGCGAGCTCGCTGTACAATGTGTCTTTGGGGATCATGCGGCTCACATGGCCAAGCCATCTCAAGCGCCGCTGGCTCAGTAGTGTGTATAAGCTGGGGATGTTGGCCGCCTCGAGGACTTCTGTGTTGGAGATACGGTCCTGCCACCTGATGCCAAGTATTCTCCAAAGGCAGCGAAGATGGAATGAATTGAGACGTCGCTCTTGGCTGACATACGTTGTCCAGGCCTCGCTGCCATAGAGCAAGGTACTGAGGACACAGGCTTGATACACTCGGACTTTTGTGTTCCGTGTCAGTGCGCCATTTTCCCACACTCTCTTGGCTGACTGACTGGCCTGTAATTATGCAGTCTATCCCTCACTCCCTTGTTAAACAGAGGTACAATGTTAGCAGTCCTCCAATCCTCCGGCACCACAGCTGTATCAGTGAGGACTGGAAAATGATGGTCAGACTTTCCACTATTTCCTTTTTGCTTCTTTTAACAGCCTGGGGTACATTTCATCCGGCCTTGGTGATTTATCAACTTTCAAGGATGCCAATCGCATTAATACTTCCTCTCTGACGATTTTTATCACATCTAATACTTCACGCCCCTCTTCCTTAACTACAATATCTGCATCGTCCCCCTCTTTTGTGAAGACAGACACAAAGTATTCATTCAGAACAAGACCAATATCTACCGACCCTACACATATGCTACTATTTCAGTCTTTTATGGGCCCTACTCTCTCCTTAGTTAGCCTCTTACTCAATGTATTGATAAAACATCATTGGGTTCACCTTGATTTTGCTGGCCAATATTCTTTCATACCCTCTCTTTGCTTTCGTAATTTCATTTTTGATTTCACCCCTCCACTTTCTATATTCCTCTCAGCTTTCTGTAGTATTGAGTTCTCGGTGTCAGATGTAAGCTTTCCTTTTCTGCCTTATCTTACCCCTATAGGCTCAACATCCATGGGGCTCTAGATTTGGCCCTCCCACCCCTTTTCTTTGTGGGAACATGTTTACCCTGAACCCCTTGCATCTCCCCTTTGAATGCTTCCCACTGCTCTGACACTGATTTACCTTTAAGTACCTGTGTCCAGTCCACTTTCGCTAACTCACTTCTCAGCTTAGTAAAATTGGCCCTGCCCCAATTGAGAACTGTAACTCCTGTTCTATCCTTGTCCTTTTCCATAATTATGTTAAAACTGACTGAATTACGATCACTACCACCAAAATGCTCTCCCACTGCCACTCCTTCCACTTGCCCATCTTCATTTCCTAAAACTAAGTCTAAAACTGCACCCTCTCTTGTTGGACTTGCTACATACTGGGCAAAAAAGTTCTTCTGAATGCAGCTCAAGAATTCTGCTCCCTCAATTCCTTTCACACTAAAACTATCCCAGTTAATATGCCCTATTGTTCTTACACCTGTCAGAGATTTGCCTACATATCTGCTCTTCTATCTCCCTCTGACTGTTTGGGGGTCTGTAGTACAATCCCAAAAGTGTGATTGCCCCTTTTTTGTTCCTTAGCTCAATCCATATGGCCTCATTTGATGAGCCGTCCAAAATATCATCCCTCCTCACAGCTTGAATAGTTTCCTTGACCAAAATTTCTTATACCTCTCCCTATCACGTCTGAAAACCCTGTCAACAGGAACGTTGAGCTGCCATGCCAATCCCTCCTTAAGCCATGTTTCTGTAATAGCTATATCATCATACTGCCATGTGTCTATCTGTGCCCTCTGCTCATCTGCTATATTTGCTGTACTCCTTGCACTGAAGTACCCATCAAATTTCCTTTGAAATCATTCATCATCTCTGCTTCCAGCACCCTCGTAGATAGCAAGTTCTCGGTCATTACCACTCGCTGTGGAAAAAGGTCCTTAAATTTGTGTCCCCTGGTCCTTGTACCATCAGCTTACTGGAACAACTTTTCTTTGTCTACTTCAGGGTTTTCGCATTGGAGGGGGCGGGGGGGGGAGGGCATATTACAATTTATGTCTTATATAGGGGGCTGGTGGGACAATTTCCGAATGATAAAGGCATTAGAAATTTATCTTACTATCAAAACAACAAATGTGCATTTTTGTGAAGACGTTTTAAATGAGAAGATTAATTTATTGACTTACTTTCTCAACACTATGTTGAACACTGATTTAGTGATAAACCTGGCAATTTTTGCTTGCACAAGTCGTCAATGTCTGCCCACGCACTTCTTGTCGCGATGCGGAGTATTCTGGATAGATGTCCGTTTGTCAGGAGTGATCTTGGTCACTCTCTCGCCCTCCTCTCTCTGTCACCCTGTGTTCCCCCCTTTCTGTGGCCACCCCCTTTCTCTCTGTCTCCCCCTCTTTCACTCCATCAGTTCCCCCTCTCTATCATTTTCCTTCTCTCTCAGTCTCTCTCTCCCTCCTTCTTACAGTTGCAGGAAGTGGGTCACTCAACACAGCAGCCTTGTGGTCAGTCTTTTGAAAAAGAAAAGAAAAAGTCAGTTTCACAGCTGAGAGGTGCTGCATGAGAGTGGTTTCTGGACAGATTTGGGGTTTTCCAGCAGCCTTTTAAAAAAAGTCAGACCCCGCCAGAAAACCTCGAATCTGTCCGAAGTTGGGAAACCGCTGTTCATGCTCTCATGAGGGATGTGTCAGGTGTAAAACTGATAATGCGATTTTTTTTAAAAGCCAGTCGAAAAGACGACAACAATGGGAAATTTCTCATTTCTGAATTACATCTGTGGGCCGGATCCTGGCCCACGGGCAACATGTTGGACAACCCTGGTCTAATTTATCTAACCTCGTCATAATCTTGTACACCTCTATCAAATCTCCCCACAATCTCCTTTGCTCCAAGGAGAATAATCCCAGCTTCTACAATCTAACCTTGTAACTAAAATCCTTCATCCCTGGAACCATTCTGATATATCTCCTTTGCATCCTTGCTAAAGTGTAGTGACCAGAACTGGACAATTGGGAATATCACCTGTTGCTACCCCGACCTCAACTCATGTCAACTGATACCCTCATTCACACTTTGTTATCTCTGGACTTGATCTGTGATGGTGGAGACTTCAGGAGGAGTCAGAGATAGATCATCTAGTCCAGTCTTCAGCCAATTCCCTTCACTTCACATGATATCAAGAAATGACTGTGTGTGTTGTACACGATAGAGGCCAGGTGCCCCAGCACATCTCAGCTGCAATGTTGAAGACTTGTGCTCCAGAACTAGTGTGCCTCTAGCCAAGCTGTTCCAGTGCAGCTACAAGAGTAGCTGAATGCACGCTGCCAAGGGTAGAGCAATTAAAATCAGGAATGCTCAAGCGGCCAGCATTTAGGACATAGGCAGCAGAATTTTGGATGACCTCAGGTTTCCGAAGGGAAACCAGTGGAAGGCCAGCCATTAGCGTGTTAGAATAACCAAGTCTAGAGATAATAAAGTGTGAATGAGGGTTTCAGCAGGAGATGAGTTGAGGTTGGGGTAGCGACGCGTGATATTACCAATTGTCCAGTTCTGATGAAAGGCCACTGACTTGAACATGAACTGTTTCCTTCTCCACACATACTGCCAGACCTGCTGAGTATTTCAAGCACTTTCTGTTTTTATTATTGTAACCAACAGGAGTTTCCTCGCTCGTGTTTGACCTAAAGCCATCAGATATCATGGGGTCCGGAGTCAATGTTGAGGATTCCCACAGCCACTCCTTCTCAACTGTATACCACTGTGCCGCCACCTCTGGTGAGTCTGTCCTGTTGGTGGGTCAGGACATACTCGGGGATGATGACGGAGCAGTCTAGAACATTGGCTGATAGGTATGATTGTGAGTATGACTATGTCAAGCGAATGCTTGACTTGTCTGTGGGACAGCTCTCCTAATTTTGGCACAGATGTTAATGAGGAGTATCCTGCAAGGTTGACTGGATAGGGTGCGCCTTTGTTGTACTTGGTGCCTAAGTTGAGGCCAGGTGATCTATCCAGTTTTATTCCTATTTGACCTTTTCATTGTTTTTTGATATAACTGAATGGCTTGCCATGCCATTTCCAAGGGTAGTTAAGAGTCAACCATATTGCAGTGGGTCTGGAGTCACATGTAGACCAGACCGGATAAGGATGACAGATTTCCTTCCCTGAAGAACTTTAGCGAACCAAATTTGTATGACAATCCGTTGTTTTATGCTCGCGTTGACAGGTGTGTTTGGAATCCTTCTCAGCCTTTCGAAGGCATCTAACATATTTGTCCTCTTACTCTCCACTTTATTTTTTTTCCCCTCCCTTTAAAGTTACTTAAACACCATTTTCTGCTTCCAATTCTAATCTGCAGAGGAGGTTATGCAAGTGAGCTAACCTAGAAATACTGGGCATAAACAGCACAATCCTACATGAACTTTTTAAAAAATCTGCCACTTGGTCTAAACAGTTACATCAGAAAATCCAGGATATTACCTGCTCCTTCAAAAGGATCAACATCTGTCAATTGTTGATTCTTATCCTTTCTCACCTGATACTGTTCGTGGAACCTCCCCTCGTACAGAGATATTAGCTTGAGGCATGTCCATGGCTGCTGGGTTGTCCACCTGAAAGCCCAACGTATATTCAACCTGTCATGGAAATGTTAAACAGAAGAAGTCATGAAAAAATATTATTTTGCTGATTGTTTTTAGTGATGTAAATAGGTGAATAATCAGAGAATCACAGAATTGTTACAGTTCAGAAGGAGGCCATTTGGCCCATCGTGTCCACACTGACTCAGCGAAAGAGCAATTCCCTCAGTTCCAATCCCTTGCTTTCTCCCCATAACCCTGCATATTCTTCCTTTTCATATAACTGTCTAATTCCCTTTTGAATGCTTTAATTGAACCTGCCTCCACCACACCCTCAGGCAGGCGTTCCAGACCTTAACCACTCACTGCATGAAAATTTTTTTCATGTCACTTTTGCTTCTCTTACCAAATTGTTTAAATCTGCGCCCTCTCATTCTTGATCCTTTCATGAGTGGGAACAGTTTCTCTCTATCTATAATAAAAGCAAAATACTGCAGATGCTGGAAATCTGAAATAAAAACGAAAATGCTGGAAATACTGAGCAGGTCTGGCAGCATCTGTGGAGAGAAGCAGTTAATGTTTCAGGTCAGTGACCTAAATTCCCTGTTGCATCACTCGAAGAATATAGTATCAGCTCCGAGCTACTATAAGCCTGCTGACTCCCACTACTATAATTATGCTTCCTTCCACCCTGTCAGAGTCAGGGTAGTCGCGCCATTTGGCCCATCGTGTCCATGCTGGCTCTCTATACAGCAATTCAGTCAGTCCCATTCCACCACTCCATTTCCATAGCCCTGTAAGTTTATTTCCCTCGTGTGTCCATCCAATTTCCTTTTGAAATTATTCATCGTCTCCGCTGTCAGCACCCTCAGACTAAAAGGTAAGGTCGTGGGAAAACATTTAAAGAAACAATTCAAAATGTTCAACAAAAGTAAATTCTATTTGAAAAAACTCACCGAGAAAGATGCATCTCTGACTTAACAAGGAAGTTAAGGATAGTATTAGATTTAAAGAGGCTTACAATGTTGCAAAGAATAATAGTATTCTGTAGTATAATAATAGTATAGCATGAGGATTGGGAGGATTTTAGAAACCAGCAAAGGACTACCACGAAGTTAATTAAAAAGGGAAATGAGTGTAGATTAAGCCAGGAATACAAAAACAGATTGTAAGAGCTTTTTACAAGTACACAAAAAGGAAGAGAGTAGCTAAAGTAAATGTCAGCCCCTTTAGAGGCAGAGACAGGAGAAATTATCACGGAAAAGAGGAAATGGCAGAGACATTGAACAAATATTTTGTGTCTGTCTTCACAGTAAAAAACACAAGTTACATACCAGAAATAGAGGGTAACCGAGGGGCTAATAAGAGTGACAAAATTAAGGTAACTGATATCAGGGAAACGTATGGAAGAAACTTAAGGGACTAAACTCCGACAAATCCCCAGGATCCAATGGCCTACATCCTAGGGATCTAAAAGAAATAGCTGCAGAGACAGTGGATGCACTGGTTATGAATTTCCAAAATTCACTAGATTCTACAACAGCCCGAATGGATTGGAAGTTTTTTTTTTAATTTTTTCATGGGATGTGGGCGTCACAGGCCAGGCCAGCATTTATTGCCCATCCCTAATTGCCCTTGAACTGAGTGGCTTGCTAGGCCATTTCGAGGGCATGTAAGAGTCAACCACATTGCTGTGGATCTGGAGTCACATATAGGCCAGACCAGGTAAAGACAGCAGATTTCCTTCCCCAAAGGACATTAGTGAACCAGATGGATTTTTACAACAATCGACAATGGTTTCATGGCCATCAATAGACTCGCTTTAAATTCCAGATTTATTAATTGAATTTAAATTCCACCTTCTGCTGTGGTGGGATTCGAACCCATGTCCCCAGAGCAATACCTGGGTCTCTGGGTTACTAGTCCAGTGACCAATACGCCATCGCCTCCCCACTGTTAGCAATTGTAACACCACGATTGAAGAAAGGAAGGAGAGAGAAAAGGGAACTAGAGGCCATTTAGCCTGGCATCATTCATCGGGAAAGTGTTGGAATCTATTATTAAGGAAGTCTTAACAATGCACTTAGAAAATCATAGGATGATCAGACAAAGTAAAAATCATTTTACGAAAGGGAAATTATGTTTGACAAATTTATTAGAGTTTGTTGAGGATGTAACTAGTAGATAAATGGGAACCAGTACATGGAGTGGATTTGGATTTCCAAAAGACATTCGATGTGGTGCCACACAAAAGGTTAATTTGCAAGATAAGGGCTTATGGAGTTGGGGCTAATATATTAGCATGGATAGAGGATTGTCGAACAAAAAGCAAAGAGTAGGGCTAAGCGAGGTGTTTTTCAAGTTACTGGGCTTTAACTAGTGGAGTGCTGCAAGGATCGGTGTTGGGGCCTCAGCTATTTACAATCTATATTTATGACTTTGAGGAACAGACAAATTAATGTATCTAAGTTTGCTGACGATACAAAGTTAGGTGGGAATGCAAGCTGTAAGGAGGACACAAAGAGGCTGCAAAGAGATAACAGGTTAAGTAAGATGGGCAACAAGGTGGCAAATGCAGTAAAATGTATGGAAGTGTGAGGCTATTCACTTTGGTATTAAGAATAGAAAAGCAGAATATTTTTTAAAAGATGTGAAACTTATAAATGTTGATGTTCAGAGAGACTTGGGTGTACTTGTACGAGGAATATAGAAAGTTAGCACGCAGGTACAGCAAGTAATTAGGAAGGCAAATAGCATGTTGGCCTTCATTGCAAAGGGACTGGAGTGCAGGAATAAAGAGGTCTTGTTACAATTCTACAGGGTTTCATTAAGACAAAACCTGGAGTACTGGGCTTTATTAATAGGGGCATAGAGTACAAGAATCTTAGAATGGTTACAGCACAGAAGGAGGCCATTTGGCCCATTGTGTCCGTGCCGGCTCTCTGAAGGAGCAATTCACCTAGTGAGCAAGGAAGTTATGTTGAACTTGTATAAGACACTAGCTCAGCCTCAGCTGGAGTACTGCGCCCAGTTCTGGCTGCCACACTTGAGGAAAGATGTGAGGGCATTGGAGAGAGTACAGAAAAGATTCCAGGGATGAGGAATTTCAGTTATGAAGATAGATTGGAGAAGCTAGGACTGTTTTCCTTAGAGAAGGCGGAGAGATGATTTGAATAGAGGTATTCAGAATCATGAGGGATCTGGACAGAGTAGATAAGAGAAAAACTGTTCCCACTCGTAAAAGGATCGAGAACGAGAGGGCACAGATTTAAAGTATTTAGTAAGGGAAGCAGAAGTGACATGAGGAAAAACTTTTTCACGTAGCGAGTGGTTAAGGTCTGGAATGCTCTGCCTGAGAGTGTGGTGGAGGCAGGTTCAATTGAAGCATTCAAAAGGGAACTAGACAGTTACATGAAAAGGAAGAATGTGCAGGGTTATGGGGAGATGGCAACGACTGAGGGAATTGCTCTTTCAGAGAGCCAGTGCGGACACGATATGCCAAATGGCCTCCTTCTGCACTGTAACGATTCTGTGCACAGATTTGGTCTCCCTATCTGAGAAAGAATATACTTACATTGAAGGTGATACAGCAAAGGTTCACTAAATTGGTCCCTGAGTTGTCCTATGCTGAGACACTGAGTAAACTGGGCCTATTCTCTTATGGCGTTTAGAAGAATGAGAGGTGATCTAATTGAAACATAAAAGATTCTTAGGGGGCTTGACAGGGTAGACACTGAGGGGCTGTTTCTCCTGGCTGTGGAATCTGGAACATGTGGACACAGCCGCAGGATAAGGGGCAGATCATTTGGGACGGAGATGAGGAAAGATTTCTTCATTAAAAGGATTGTGAATCTTTATAATTCGCCAACCGAGAGGGTTGTGAATGCTTCACCATTGAATATATTTGAGGCTGAGATAGGCAGATATTTGGTCTCTCAGGGTATCATGGGAGATGGGGAGCAGACAGGACTTGAAGCCAAAGGTCATACCGAATGGCAGACCAGGCTCGATGGACCGTATGGTCTACTTCTGTTCCCAGTTCTTATGTTAACCTTGAAGCTAAAATGAACCTTTCTGGTTGATCTCCTCTGCACCCTCTCAAGGACCCTGACATCCTTCCTAAAGCTTTCTGTAAAAACTCTATTCCATTTTTCAGTTACTCCATCACTGTTGAATCTATTCAGATTTAGTTTGTGGTTAGGGACAGGAGGGTGTGACTATGAGTGAGGCAGGTATGGGGATCCAAAGGATAGTATTGGAGAAGCCTTAGCCCTTGCAATTGTCTAACAGGTTCGATGCTGTTGCAGCCTATATGGACAAGAGCAGGGATTGCAGGGAGGATGAGCAAAATGACTGTGGTGCAGGGGGAGGAGTAAAAAGTAATGTAGTAGTAGGAGACAGTATAGTTAAGGGATAGATACTGTTCTCTGCAGCTGACAGCATGAGTCCCAAAGGCTGTGTTGCCTCCCCTGTGCCAGGGTTAAGGACATCTCCTAAGGGCTGGAGAGGAACTTGGGATTTGGAGGGGAAGGATCCAGTTATCGTGGTTCACGTGGGTATCGACAACTTAGATCGGACTAAGAGAAAGGTTCTGCTGAGAAAGTATGACCAGCTAGGGGCTAAGTTAAAAAGCAGAACCACCGAAGTAATAATCTTACCAGAAGGACGTGGAGGCTTTGGAGAGGGTACAGAAGAGGTTTACCAGGATGTTGCCTGGTCTGGAGGGCATTAGCTATGAGGAGAGGTTGAATAAACTCGGATTGTTTTCACTGGAACGACGGAGGTGGAGGGGTGACATGATAGAGGTTTACAAAGTTATGAGCGTCATGGACAGAGTGGATAGTCAGAAGCTTTTTCCAAGGGTGGAAGAGTCAGTTACTAGGGGACCTAGGTTTAAGGTGAGAGGGGCAAAGTTTAGAGGGGATGTGCGAGGCAAGTTCTTTACACAGAGGGTGGTGAGTGCCTGGAACTTGCTGCCGGGGGAGATGGTGGAAGCAGGTACGATAATGACGTTTAAGAGGCATCTTGACAAATACATGAATAGGATGGGAATAGAGGGATACGGTGCCCGGAAGTGCAGAAGGTTTTAGTTTAGGCAGGCATCAAGATCGGCACAGGCTTGGTGGGCCGAATGGCCTGTTCCTGTGCTGTTCTTTGTTCAGATTACTACCTGAGTCACAAGCAAATTGGCATCGGGTAAATAGAGAGAGTTGAATGCGTGACTCAAAGATTGGTGTCGGAAAAAAGCATTTCAATTGTTCTGGGGAAAGAGAGAGCTGTACCGTTGGGACTTGAACTGTGCTGGAACTAGTTCCTGGTAACTCGAATAACTAAGGCTGTCGAGAGGGCTTTAAACTAAATTGTGGGGGGAGGTTTAGAAAGTTTAAGAGAAAGGGCAAGGCAAAAGTGCAGGGTAGCAAGGGGTAATGATAATTAGATCAAGATATAGAATCAGTTTGGATCGAGAGAAGAAATAGCAAGGGAAAGAAGTCACTGGTGGGAGCAATTATGGGGCCCCGAACAGTAGCCACACTATAGGACAGAAGATAAATCAAGAAATAATGGGGGCTATAAGAAAGGTACAGCAATGATTGTGGGTGATTATAATCGAAAGATTATAGATTAGACAAATCAAATTGGCAAAGGTAGCCTTGAGGACAAGTTTATAAAGAATATTCCGAACAGTTTCTTGGAGCAAAATATTGTGGAAACAACCAGGGAAAAAGACTATTTTAGACTGGGTAATGTGAAATGAGACAGGAAGAATTAATGATTTCACAGTCAAGGAAGAGTGATTATAACATGATTGAATTACACATTCAGTTTGAAGGTAAGAAACTTAGGTCTGAAATAGTGTCTTAAACTTACAAAAATGTCAGATACAAAGGTATGAAGACAGAGTCGCTAAGGTAGACTGGGAAAAAAGGTTATATAAAAACAGACAGTAAGAGTTTCTACAAGTACATAAAAAGGAAGCGAGTAGCTAAAGTTGGTCCCTTAGTAGATGAGACTGAGGAATTAATAACGGGAAACAGGAAAGTGCAGAGACTTTGAACATGATATAAGACACTAAAAACATCCCAATAATAGTAAAAAATCAGAGGGGCAAAAGGGACGGAGGAACTTAAGAGAAAAAGTACCAAGAAGACTAATGGGTCTAAAGGCTGACCTGTCCCTTGGACCTGATGGCCTGCATTCTAGGGTCATAAAAGGATTGGCTGCAGAGAGAGTGGATGCATTGCTTGTAATCTTCCAAAATCCCCTAGATTATGGAAAGGTCCCCACAGATAGGAAAACTATTCATAAAGGCAGGAAACAGAAAGCAGGAAACCAAAAGCTAGTTAGCCTAGCGTCTGTCATTGGGAAAATGCTGGAATCTACTATTAAGAAAGTTGGAGCAGGTCATTTAGAAAAGCATAATACAATCAAAGAGTCAACATATTTTTAAGAAAGGGAAATTGCGTTTGCCAAATTTATTAGAGTTCTTTGAGAATTCCACTGTAGATTGGATTTCCAAAAGGCATTCAATAAGGTGCCACATAAAAGGTTACAGCACAAGTTAAGAGCTCAAGGTGCTTGGGGCAATATATTAGCATGGATGGAGGATTGACTAAGTAACAGGAAACAGTCAGGATAAATGGGTCATTTTTAAGTTGGCAAACTGTAACTAATGGGGCGCCACAGGGATCAGTGCTGGGGCCTCAAATATTCACAATTGATATTAATGACTTGGATGAAGAAACAGAGAGCAGTGTACCCAAATTTGCTAACGATGGATAGGTGGGAAAGCAAGTTGTGAGGAGGATACAGAGTCTGCAAAGGGATATAGATAGGATAGGGCGGCACAGTGGCAATTCCGGGTACTGCCTGTGTGGAGTTTGCAAGTTCTCCCTGTGTCTGCGTGGGTTTTCTCCGGGTGCTCCGGTTTCCTCCCACAAGCCAAAAGACTTGCAGGTTGATAGGTAAATTGGCCATTATAAATTGTCACTAGTATAGGTAGGTGGTAGGGAAATATAGGGACAGGTGGGGATGTTTGGTAGGAATATGGGATTAGTGTAGGATTAGTATAAATGGGTGGTTGATGTTCGGCACAGACTTGGTGGGCCGAAGGGCCTGTTTCAGTGCTGTATCTCTAATCTAATCTAAGTGAGTCGGCAAAAAAAATCAGCAGATGAAGTATAATGTGGGAAAATGAGAGGTTATCCACTTTGGCAGCAAGAATAGAAAAATAAAATATTATTCAAATATAGAGTCATTATAGAATGCTGCGGTACAGAGGGATGTGGGTGTCCTTGTACATGAGTCACAAAAAGTTAGCATACAGGTACAGCAAGCAATTAGGAAGGCAAATAGAATGTTTATTGACAGGGGGATGGAGTATAAAAGTAGGTAAGTCTTGCTACAACTGTACAGGGTGTTGTGAGACTGTACCTAGAGTACTGTGTACAGTCTTGGTCTCTTATTTAAGGAGGGATATACTTGCATCGGAGGCAGTTCAGAGAAGGATCACCAGGCTGATTCCTGGGATCAAGGGATTGCCTTATGAGAAAAGGTTGGGCCTATTCACACTTAAATTTAGAAGAATGAGAGGTGATCTTATTGAAACATAGGATTCTGAGTGGGCTTGACAGGGTCGATGCTGAGAGGATGTTTCCCCTCATGAGGGAATTTAGAACTGGGGGCAGAGTTTCAGAATAATGGGGTCTTTCATTTAAGATGGAGATGAGGAGGAATTTCTTCTCTGAGGGGTGTTAACCTTTGGAATTTTCTACCTCAGAGAGTAGCAGAGACTGGGTCATTGAATATATTCAAGGTTGAGCTAGAGGAATTTTTGATCTACAAGGGAGTGAAGGGTTATGGGGGCAGGCTGGAAAGTGGAGTTAACGCCATGATCTTACTGAACGGCAGAGCAGGCTCGAGGGACCGACTAGCCTACTCCTGCTCCTATTATGATCTCATTAAAAACATTAATACTACAGGAGAACATGTTTATTTGAAACATTTTAATATGTGTTACAAAATCATCACAATAATCTTCTGAGAAATGAATATTTATCTTGCATTTATATTAATCAAAGAAAATCATCAATGACATAAATCTAGCTTATAAAACTACACTGTTATTGCTCATGCTTAGGTCATCTTGTGCCACGTTCATGAGAATCAATCTGGTTGTGTGGCATCATGCGAGTGGCTGAGCTGAGGGTTCTCGTCTTTCTCAGCAGTGACTTGCATTTTGGACCAGCCCGCAGACCACCTGGAGGATCCTCGTGGACCACCCATACTTAGAGAACCACAGCTTTAGTAGCCCACTGGTACCATTAGCATAGTTGCACCATCAGGTTTAGGTTGCCTAGGAAATTTCATACTGGTAACCCGAACCTTAAATGGACATTCTGTTTGGACATGTCAAAACTATTTGACAAGTAGATTCTGTACAATCCTGTTTAAAAACAAGCTCCTCTATCATAGAACAGAATCATAGAATGGTTACAGCACAGGAGGCGGCCATTTGGCCCATCGTGTCTGGGCTGGCTCTCTGAAGGAGCAATTCACCTAGTGCCACTCCCCACCTTCTCCCTGCAGACGTGCACATTCTTCCCTTTCAGATAACGATCCAATTCCCTCTTGAATGCTTCGATTGAACCCGCTTTCACCACACTCTCAAGCAGTGCATTCCAAATCCTAGCCACTCACTGCATGAAAAGGTTTTTCCTCATGTCCCCCCTTGCTTCTTTTGCCAATTACCTTAAATCTGCATCCTCTGGTTTAGTGAGAAGGAAATCATGTTTGACTAATTTATTAGAGTTCTTTGAGAAAGTAACAAGCAACGTGGATAAAGGGGAACCTGTAGATGTGGTGTACTTGGATTTCCAAAAGACATGCGGTAAGGTGCCAAATCAAAGGTTACTACACAAAATAAGAGCCCACGGTGTTGGGAGCAACATATTAGCGAACCAATCCTCTATCCACACTAATAGGGAGCAGAGAATAGGGATAAATGTGTCATTTTCAGGCTGACAAGCTGGAACTAGTGGAGTACCATAGGTATCGTACTGGGGCCCTCAACTGTTTACAATCTATATAAATGACTTGGATCAAGGAACAGAATGTATGGTTGCTAAATTTGTTGACGACACAAAGATAGATAGGAGAGTAAGCACTGAGGAGGACATAAGGAGTCTGCAAAGGGATACAGATAGGTTAAGTGAGTTGGCAAAAAAATCAGCAGATGAAGCATATGTGGGAAAATGCGAACTTGTCCACTTTGGCAGGAAGAATAGAAAAACAGTATATTTAAATGGAGAGAGATTGCAGAACTCTGCGAGCGAGAGAGATCTGGGTGTCCTGGTACATGATTCACAAAAGGTTAGTAAGCAGGTACAGCAAGTAATTAGGAAGGTAAATGGAATGTTATCATTTATTGCAAGGGGAACGGAATAAAAAAGTAAGGAAGTTTTGCTACAGTTGTACAGGGAGTTGGTGAGACCACACCTTAGTACTGCTTTGGTCTCCTTGCTTAAGAAAGGATATAATTGCATTGAAAGCAGTTCAGAGAAGGTTCACTCGACCGATTCCAAGGATGAAGGGGTTATCTTATGGGGAAAAGTTAGAAAGGCTGGGCCTGTATTCATTGGAGTTTAGAAGAATGAGAGGTGATCTTATTGAAACATATAAGATTGTGAGGGGACCTGACAGGGTGATTGCTGAGAGGATGTTTCCCCTTATGAGAGAAACTAGAACCACGGGACACAGTTTAAAAATAAGGGGTCTCTCATTTAAGACGGAGATGAGGGGAATTTTTTTTCTCTCAGAGGGTCATTCGGCTGTGGAATTCTCTTCCTCAGAGAGCAGTGAAGGCAGGGTCATTGAATATTTTTAAGGCGGAGTTAGATAGATTCTTGATTGACAAGCGAGTCAAAGGGTATAGAGGGTAGACAGGAAAGTAGAGTTCAGACCACAATCAGATCAGCCATGATCTTGTCAAATGAGGGAGCAGGCTCGAGGGACTAATGGCCCACTCCTGTTCCTAATTGCTATGTTCATATGTATTCTTCCACCAATGGAAACAGCTTTGCCCTGTCTATTCTATCAATTCTGTCTATTCTTTGTCATATATATTAATGACTTGGATGTGAATGTAGGGGGCATGATTAGTAAGTTTGCAGATGACACCAAAATTGGTGGTATAGTGGACAGTGAAGAAGGTTATCTAAGGTTACAACAGGATATAGATCAACAATGAAAGTGGGCAAGGGATTGGCAAATGGAATTTCACGCAGACAAGTGCGAAGTGATGCATTTTGGGAAGTTAAACCAGGGCAGGACATATACAGTGAATGGCAGGGCCCTGGGGAGTGTTCTTGAGCAGAGAGACCTTGGGATGCAAGTACATAGTTCCCTGAAAGTGGCAACACAGGGAGACAGGGTGGTGAAGAAGGCGTATGGCATGCTTGCCTTCATCGGCTGAGGCACTGAGTACAGAGTTGGGACGTCATGTTACAGTTGTACACAACGTTGGTTAGGCCGCATTTGGAGTAGTGTGTGCAGTTCTGGTTGCCGCAGTAAAGGAAAGATGTGATTAAGCTAGAGAGGGTGCAGAAAAGATTCACAAGGATGTTGCCTGGTTTGGAGGGCTTGAGTTATAAAGAGAGATTGGATAGGCTGGGTCTGTTTTCCCTGGAGCAAAGGAGGCTGAGAGGGGACATGATAGAGGGAAATAAAATTTTGAGGGGCATGGATAGGGTAGTTAGTCAGATTCTGTTTGCCATGGTAGGGATGACTAAAACTAGAGGGCATAGATTTAAGGTGAGAGGGAGGAGGTTTAAAGGGGATCAAAGGAGCAAATTTTTCACACAAAGAATAGTGGGTATCTGGAATGAGCTTCCAGAGGAGGCGGTGGAGGCAGGAACAGTGGCAACATTTAAGAGGCATCTGGACAGGTACTTGAATGAACAAGGCAGAGAGGGATATGGAATTAATGCAGGCAGGTGGGATTAGAATAGATAGGCATTATGGTCGGCAGTGGGCCGAAGGGCCTGTTTCTATGCTGTACAACTCTATGACTCTATAAACCCTTCATGATTTTGAATACCTCTATCAAATCTCCTCTCAACCTTCTCTTCTCCAAGGAGAACAGCCTTCACATCTCCAATCTATTTACGTAACTGAAGTTCCTAGTCCCTGGAACCATTCTCATGAATCTTTTCTGCACCCTCTAACACCTTCACATCCTTCCTAATGTGTGCTGTCCAGAGCTGGACACAATCTTCCAGCTGAGGCCAAACCAGTTTTATACAAGTTGAACATAACTTCCTTGCTTTTGTATTCTATATACCTATTGATAAAGCCTAGGATGCTGTATGCTTTATTAACCACACTCTCAACTTGTCCTGCCACCTTCAATGATTTATGCTCAGATACACCCAAGTCCCTCTGAGCCTGCACCCCCTTTAGAATTGTGCCCTTTATTCTATATTGTCTCTCCACATTCTTTCGACCAAAATGAATCACCTGTCTGCATTAAATTTCATCTGCCACTTGTCCAGCCATTGCAGCAGCCTGTTTATGTCCAGTTGAACTTTATCACTGTCCTCCTCACAGCTCGCAATACTTCTACGTTTTGTATTGTCCGCAAATTTTGAAATTGTACCCTGTACGCCAAGGTTTAGGTCATTAACATAGATATCATGAAGAGCACTGGTCCTAACGCTGACCCTTGGGAACTCCACTATCAACCTTCCTCCAGTCCAAAAAACAGCCATTGTCCACTATTGTTTCCTGTCACTCAGCCATGTTGCGACTATCCCTTTTATTCCCTGGGCTCTAACTTGGCTGACAAGCCTGTTATGTGGCACTTCATCAAATGCCTTTTGAAAGTTCATGCGCACCACATCAACAGCATTACCATCGACCCTCCCCGTTACTTCATAAAAAAACTCAAGCAAGTCAGTTAAACATGATTTTCCCTTAACAAATATGTGCTGGCTTTCTTTAATCAAACTGGATTTGTCCAAGTGACTTAATTTTGTCCCAAGTTATCATTTCCAGAAACTTCCCCACCACCAAGGTTAAACTGACAAGTCTGCAGTTGCTTGGCTTATCTTTACACCCTTTTTTGAACAAGGGTGTTACATTTGCAATTCTCCGGTTATCTGGCACCACCCTAGTCTACGGAAGATCGGAAAATTATGGCCAGTTGCTCCGCAAATTCCCCTCTCACTTCTCACGTCCTTGGATGCACCTCACCGGGTCCTGGTGACTTAACTAGTTTAAACACAGGGAATCTCTTCATCAATTTTAAGCCTATCAAGTGTCTGAACTACTTCCTCCCTCTCGTACTGTCCCCAAACCATGCTCTGCAGCCCCTTCTCTCACTCGGTCTGCCAAACCTCACCCTGCACCAGCCCTCTCTCGCCCAGCAACCCCCCCCCACCCTCCCTCTCCCAGTCCCGTCCCCTCTCCCGTCCACCTCTCCCGTCACCCCCCTCTCTCTCTCTCACCCGTTGCCCCACCTCCACCTCGCCGTCAACCCTCCTCCTCTCTCTCTCCTGTCCACCCTCCCTCTCTCTCCTGTCCACCCTCCCTCTCTCTCCTGTCACCCCTCCCCCTCTCTCTCTCTCCCGTTTCCCCACCTCCCCCTCTCTCTCTCCGTCCCCCCACCCCTCTCTCTCTCCCGTCCCCACTCTCTCTCTCTCCCTTTACCCCCCTCTCCATCTCTCCGTCCCCGCCCCCTCTCTCACTCCCCCGTTCCCCCCTCCTCTCTCACTCCCCCGTCCCCCCCCCTCCTCACTCCGCCGTCCCCCCCCTCTCTCTCTCTCCCGTCCCCCCCATCTCTCCCATCCCCCCCCCCTCTACCTCGCCCCCCCCTCCCTCCCGTCCCCTCTACCTCGCCCCCCCCTCCCGGTCCCCCTCCCCCTCTCTCTCTCTCCCGTTCCCCCTCCCCCCCTCTCTCTCTCTCCCGTTCCCCCTCCCCCTCTCTCTCTCTCACCCGTCCCCCTCCCCCCTCTCTCTCTCCCGTTCCCCCTCCCCCCTCTCTCTCTCCCGTTCCCCCTCCCCCCCTCTCTCTCTCCCGTTCCCCCTCCCCCCCTCTCTCTCTCCCGTTCCCCCTCCCCCCCTCTCTCTCTCCCGTTCCCCCTCCCCCCCTCTCTCTCTCCCGTTCCCCCTCCCCCCCTCTCTCTCTCCCGTTCCCCCTCCCCCCCTCTCTCTCTCCCGTTCCCCCTCCCCCCCTCTCTCTCTCCCGTTCCCCCTCCCCCCCTCTCTCTCTCCCGTTCCCCCTCCCCCCCTCTCTCTCCCCCGTTCCCCCTCCCCCCCTCTCTCTCCCCCGTTCCCCCTCCCCCCCTCTCTCTCCCCCGTTCCCCCTCCCCCCCTCTCTCTCTCCCGTTCCCCCTCCCCCCCTCTCTCTCTCCCGTCCCCCCTCCCCCCCTCTCTCTCCCGTCCCCCCTCCCCCCTCTCTCTCTCCCGTCCCCCCTCCCCCTCTCTCTCTCCCGTTCCCCCTCCCCCTCCTCTCTCTCCCGTTCCCCCTCCCCCTCCTCTCTCTCCCGTCCCCCGTCCCCCTCCCCCTCTCTCCCGTCCCCCTCCCCCTCTCTCCCGTCCCCCTCCCCCTCTCTCCCGTCCCCCTCCCCCTCTCTCCCGTCCCCCTCCCCCTCTCTCCCGTCCCCCTCCCCCTCTCTCTCTCTCCCGTCCCCCTACCCCCTCTCTCTCTCTCCCGTCCCCCTCTCTCTCTCTCCCGTCCCCCTCCCCCCTCTCCCGTCCCCCTCCCCCCTCTCCCTCTCTCCCGTCCCCCTCCCCCCTCTCCCTCTCTCCCGTCCCCCTCCCCCCTCTCTCCCGTCCCCCTCCCCCCTCTCCCTCTCTCCCGTCCCCCTCCCCCCTCTCCCTCTCTCCCGTCCCCCTCCCCCCTCTCTCCCGTCCCCCTCCCCCCTCTCCCTCTCTCCCGTCCCCCTCCCCCCTCTCCCTCTCTCCCGTCCCCCTCCCCCCTCTCTCCCGTCCCCCTCCCCCCTCTCCCTCTCTCCCGTCCCCCTCCCCCCTCTCCCTCTCTCCCGTCCCCCTCCCCCCTCTCCCCCGTCCCCCTCCCCCTCTCTCCCGTCCCCCTCCCCCTCTCTCCCGTCCCCCTCCCCCTCTCTCCCGTCCCCCTCCCCCCCGTCCCCCTCCCCCCCGTCCCCCTCCCCCCCTCTCTCTCTCTCACGTCCCCCTCCCCCCTCTCCCGTCCCCCTCCCCCCTCTCCCGTCCCCCTCCCCCCTCTCCCCCTCTCCCCCGTCCCCCTCCCCCCCTCTCCCCCGTCCCCCTCCCCCCCTCTCCCCCGTCCCCCTCCCCCTCTCTCCCCGTCCCCCTCCCCCTCTCTCCCCCGTCCCCCTCCCCCTCTCTCCCCCGTCCCCCTCCCCCTCTCTCCCCCGTCCCCCTCCCCCTCTCTCCCGTCCCCCTCCCCCTCTCTCCCGTCCCCCTCCCCCTCTCTCCCGTCCCCCTCCCCCTCTCTCCCGTCCCCCTCCCCCTCTCTCCCGTCCCCCTCCCCCTCTCTCTCTCTCCCGTCCCCCTCCCCCCTCTCCCGTCCCCCTCCCCCCTCTCCCTCTCTCCCGTCCCCCTCTCTCCCGTCCCCCTCCCCCTCTCTCCCGTCCCCCTCCCCCTCTCTCCCGTCCCCCTCCCCCTCTCTCCCGTCCCCCTCCCCCCTCTCTCTCTCTCCCGTCCCCCTCCCCCCTCTCTCTCTCTCACGTCCCCCTCCCCCCTCTCCCGTCCCCCTCCCCCCTCTCCCGTCCCCCTCCCCCGTCCCCCTCCCCCTCTCTCCCCCGTCCCCCTCCCCCTCCGTCCCCCTCCCCCTCTCTCCCGCCCCCCTCCCCCTCCCTCCCGTCCCCCTCCCCCTCTCTCCCGTCCCCCTCCCCCTCTCTCCCGTCCCCCTCCCCCTCTCTCCCGTTCCCCTCCCCCTCTCTCCCGTCCCCCTCCCCCTCTCTCCCGTCCCCCTCCCCCTCTCTCCCGTCCCCCTCCCCCCTCTCTCCCGTCCCCCTCCCCCCTCTCTCTCTCTCCCGTCCCGCTCCCCCCTCTCCCGTCCCCCTCCCCCCTCTCCCGTCCCCCTCCCCCCTCTCCCCCTCTCCCCCGTCCCCCTCCCCCTCTCTCCCCCGTCCCCCTCCCCCTCTCTCCCGTCCCCCTCCCCCTCTCTCCCGTCCCCCTCCCCCTCTCTCCCGTCCCCCTCCCCCTCTCTCCCGTCCCCCTCCCCCTCTCTCCCGTCCCCCTCCCCCTCTCTCCCGTCCCCCTCCCCCTCTCTCCCGTCCCCCTCCCCCTCTCTCCCGTCCCCCTCCCCCTCTCTCTCTCCCGTTCCCCTCCCCCTCTCTCTCTCCCGTTCCCCTCCCCCTCTCTCTCTCCCGTTCCCCCTCCCCCCTCTCTCTCTCCCGTCCCCCTCCCCCCTCTCTCTCCCGTCCCCCTCCCCCCTCTCTCTCTCTCCCGTCCCCCTCCCCCCTCTCTCTCTCTCCCGTCCCCCTCCCCCTCTCTCTCTCTCCCGTCCCCCTCCCCCTCTCTCTCTCTCCCGTCCCCCTCCCCCACTCTCTCTCTCCCGTCCCCCTCCCCCACTCTCTCTCTCCCGTCCCCCTCCCCCTCTCTCTCTCTCCCGTCCCCCTCCCCCCTCTCTCTCTCTCCCGTCCCCCTCCCCCTCTCTCTCTCTGTCGTTCCCCCCATCTCTCTCTCTGTCGTTCCCCCCTCTCTCTCTCTGTCGTTCCCCCCTCTCTCTCTCTGTCGTTCCCCCCTCTCTCTCTCTGTCGTTCCCCCCTCTCTCTCTCTGTCGTTCCCCCATCTCTCTCTCTCTTTCCTTCCCCCATCTCTCTCTCTCTTTCCTTCCCCCATCTCTCTCTCTCTTTCCTTCCCCCATCTCTCTCTCTCTTTCCTTCCCCCATCTCTCTCTCTCTTTCCTTCCCCCATCTCTCTCTCTTTCCTTCCCCCATCTCTCTCTCTTTCCTTCCCCCATCTCTCTCTCTTTCCTTCCCCCTCCCCCCTCTCTCTCTCTCTCCCGTCCCCCTCCCCCCCTCTCTCTCTCTCCCGTCCCCCTCCCCCTCCCCCCTCTCTCCCGTCCCCCTCCCCCTCTCTCCCGTCCCCCTCCCCCTCTCTCCCGTCCCCCTCCCCCTCTCTCCCGTCCCCCTCCCTCTCTCTCTCCCGTCCCCCTCCCTCTCTCTCTCCCGTCCCCCTCCCTCTCTCTCTCCCGTCCCCCTCCCCCCTCTCTCTCCCGTCCCCCTCCCCCCTCTCTCTTTCCCGTCCCCCTCCCCCCTCTCTCTCTCTCCCGTCCCCCTCCCCCCTCTCTCTCTCTCCCGTCCCCCTCCCCCCTCTCTCTCTCTCCCGTCCCCCTCCCCCCTCTCTCTCTCTCCCGTCCCCCTCCCCCCCTCTCTCTCTCCCGTCCCCCTCCCCCCTCTCTCTCTCTCCCGTCCCCCTCCCCCCTCTCTCTCTCTCCCGTCCCCCTCCCCCCTCTCTCTCTCTCTCTCCCGTCCCCCTCCCCCCTCTCCCTCTCTCCCGTCCCCCTCCCCCCTCTCCCCCGTCCCCCTCCCCCTTCTCCCCCGTCCCCCTCCCCCTTCTCCCCCGTCCCCCTCCCCCTCTCTCCCGTCCCCCTCCCCCTCTCTCTCTCTCTCTCCCGTCCCCCTCCCCCTCTCTCTCTCTCCCGTCCCCCTACCCCCTCTCTCTCTCTCCCGTCCCCCTACCCCCTCTCTCTCTCTCCCGTCCCCCTCCCCCTCTCCCTCTCTCCCGTCCCCCTCCCCCCTCTCCCCCGTCCCCCTCTCCCTCTCTCCCGTCCCCCTCCCCCCCGTCCCCCTCCCCCTCCCCCCCGTCCCCCTCCCCCTCTCTCCCGTCCCCCTCCCCCTCTCTCCCGTCCCCCTCCCCCTCTCTCTCTCTCCCGTCCCCCTCCCCCTCTCTCTCTCTCCCGTCCCCCTCCCCCCTCTCCCGTCCCCCTCCCCCCTCTCCCGTCCCCCTCCCCCCTCTCCCGTCCCCCTCCCCCCTCTCCCCCTCTCCCGTCCCCCTCTCCCCCTCTCCCGTCCCCCTCTCCCCCTCTCCCGTCCCCCTCTCCCCCTCTCCCCCGTCCCCCTCCCCCTCTCTCCCCCGTCCCCCTCCCCCTCTCTCCCCCGTCCCCCTCCCCCTCTCTCCCGTCCCCCTCCCCCTCTCTCCCGTCCCCCTCCCCCTCTCTCCCGTCCCCCTCCCCCTCTCTCCCGTCCCCCTCCCCCTCTCTCCCGTCCCCCTCCCCCTCTCTCCCGTCCCCCTCCCCCTCTCTCCCGTCCCCCTCCCCCTCTCTCCCGTCCCCCTCCCCCTCTCTCCCGTCCCCCTCCCCCTCTCTCCCGTCCCCCTCCCCCTCTCTCTCTCCCGTCCCCCTCCCCCTCTCTCTCTCCCGTCCCCCTCCCCCTCTCTCTCTCCCGTCCCCCTCCCCCTCTCTCTCTCCCGTCCCCCTCCCCCTCTCTCTCTCCCGTCCCCCTCCCCCTCTCTCTCTCCCGTCCCCCTCCCCCTCTCTCTCTCCCGTCCCCCTCCCCCTCTCTCTCTCCCGTCCCCCTCCCCCTCTCTCTCTCCCGTTCCCCCTCCCCCCTCTCTCTCTCCCGTCCCCCTCCCCCCTCTCTCTCCCGTCCCCGTCCCCCCTCTCTCTCTCTCCCGTCCCCGTCCCCCCTCTCTCTCTCTCCCGTCCCCCTCCCCCCTCTCTCTCTCTCCCGTCCCCCTCCCCCCTCTCTCTCTCTCCCGTCCCCCTCCCCCTCTCTCTCTCTCCCGTCCCCCTCCCCCTCTCTCTCTCTCCCGTCCCCCTCCCCCTCTCTCTCTCTCCCGTCCCCCTCCCCCACTCTCTCCCGTCCCCTCCCACCCTTCCCCTCTCTCTCTCTCACCTGTCCCCCTCCCCCTCTCTCTCTCCCGTCCCCCCCTCTCTTTCCTGTCTCCCGTCCCCGCCCCCCCCCCCTCCAGTCCCCCCTCCCTCTCTCTCTCTCCCGTCCCCCATCGCCCCTCCCCAACCCCCTCTCTCTCTCCCTTCCCCCCTCCCCAACCCCCTCTCTCTCCCGTTCCCCCCCCCTCTCCCGTTTCCCCCCCCCTCTCCCGTTTCCCCCCCCTCTCTCCCGTTTCCCCCCCCTCTCTCCCGTTTCCCCCCCCCTCTCTCTCCCGTTTCCCCCCCCCCTCTCTCTCCCGTTTCCCCCCCCCCTCTCTCTCCCGTTTCCCCCCCCTCTCTCTCTCCCGTTCCCCCCCCTCTCTCTCTCCCGTTCCCCCCCCTCTCTCTCTCCCGTTTCCCCCCCCTCTCTCTCTCCCGTTTCCCCCCCCTCTCTCTCTCCCGTTTCCCCCCCCTCTCTCTCTCCCGTTTCCCCCCCCTCTCTCTCTCCCGTTTCCCCCCCCTCTCTCTCTCCCGTTCCCCCCCCCCTCTCTCCCGTTCCCCCCCCTCTCTCTCTCCCGTTCCCCCCCCCTCTCTCTCTCCCGTTCCCCCCCCCCTCTCTCTCTCCCGTTCCCCCCCCCCTCTCTCTCTCCCGTTCCCCCCCCCCTCTCTCTCTCCCGTTCCCCCCCCCCTCTCTCTCTCCCGTTCCCCCCCCCCCTCTCTCTCTCCCGTTCCCCCCCCCCTCTCTCTCTCCCGTTCCCCCCCCCCTCTCTCTCTCCCGTTCCCCCCCCCCTCTCTCTCTCCCGTTCCCCCCCCCCTCTCTCTCTCCCGTTCCCCCCCCCCTCTCTCTCTCCCGTTCCCCCCCCCCTCTCTCTCTCCCGTTCCCCCCCCCCTCTCTCTCTCTCCCGTTCCCCCCCCCTCTCTCTCTCTCCCGTTCCCCCCCCCTCTCTCTCTCTCCCGTTCCCCCCCCCCCCTCTCTCTCCCGTTCCCCCCCCTCTCTCTCCCGTTCCCCCCCCCTCTCTCTCCCGTTCCCCCCCTCTCTCTCCCGTTTCCCCCCCCTCTCTCTCTCTCCCCCCTCCCCCTCCCCCCTCTCTCTCTCTCCCGTTCCCCCCCCCTCTCTCTCTCTCCCGTTCCCCCCCCCTCTCTCTCTCTCCCGTTCCCCCCCCCCCCTCTCTCTCCCGTTCCCCCCCCTCTCTCTCCCGTTCCCCCCCCCTCTCTCTCCCGTTCCCCCCCCCTCTCTCTCCCGTTTCCCCCCCCTCTCTCTCCCGTTTCCCCCCCCTCTCTCTCTCTCCCCCCTCCCCCTCCCCCCTCTCTCCTCTCTCCCCTCCCCCTCCCCCTCTCTCCCCTCCCCCTCCCCCCTCCCTCCCATCCCCCTCCCCCTCTCTCCCCTCCCCCTCCCTCCCATCCCCCTCCCCCCCATCCCCCTCCCCCTCTCTCCCATCCCCCTCCCCCTCTCTCCCATCCCCCTCCCCCTCTCTCCCATCCCCCTCCCCCTCTCTCCCATCCCCCTCCCCCTCCCTCCCATCCCCCTCCCCCTACCTCCCCTCCCCCTCCCATCCCCCTCCCTCTCCTCCCCCATCCACCTCTCTCTCTCTCCCATCCCCCATCCCCCTCTCTCTCCCGTCACCCCGCTCTCCCATCCCCCCCCCTCTCTCCCATTCCCCCCCCTCTTCCGCCCGCCCTCTCTCTCTCTCTCCCATCCCCCCTCCCCCTCTCTCTCTCTCTCCTGAGAAGGGTTTAAGAAGATGGCCTGTCGCAGAGAAAAGGAGGGTTATATCTTTGCATTCCAGGAGAGGACAGCAGAGCTTGACAGTGCTTTATGAGGTCCAGCCCGATCTGGGGGCGATGGCTCAACCTGTTGTCTGCCATATATATTCAAGTTTGTATCCCTGAGGGAGCGGAGATGAGGGCCTACCAGAGGGAATTTCCAGGGTGAGAGAGAAATTCATGGTTTTAATGGGGACTAATGCATCAAAGATAGAGGTGAGGGTGACAATAAGCATAACGGTAGCTGCAGAAATGTCATGGTGAATGGAGGGTCAAAAGATAGACAGTTGGGATTGCAAAAGTGCAAATATCAGTGGATTGGGAGAGAGATTTTTATGCGGACAAATACAGAAGCAGGTATGGCTGGGAGGAGGAAGTGGATGTCGGTGGATAGCAATACAAGGGAGTGATCAGAGATAGTCTTACATGTGATATTTCTTCATGAAGAAATACAGCCCAGCAATTAGTTAGGGATGCAGAAGCATGGCCTTCACTAATTTTCCTCTTCTCCAAGTGGGGAAGCCTGTGACAGGCGCCGTAAAATGTACTGTTCTGAATTGATGTGATGAATATGAACAGAAATTTGCTTCCTGTCATTCCGTGTAGTAATTCATTCCCATTGGAATTTGTCCTGAACTAACTTTCAAACTTACCTTGGATTTAGCATGCCAAGTGAAGTGAAGGCTGTTGGTCTCACCCGGTACAAGTAATTCAAAAGTGAGCGCATAGTGACTGACAACATCATTCCGCACATAATATAACTCAGCATCAAGACCTGTTGAGAGAAAAAATAAATCCATGTGCATGGTGTCCAAATTATCAACTATTTTTAAAATCTCTCAGTCACAAACATCAACAGCTTACATGTAACAAAACATACCAGAACAAACTGCAAATGTCACGATACAGAAGTGACTATTGCACTTTATCTTCTATCACCTTGCAAAAAAATAACAAAGAACAAAGAACAGTACAGCACAGGAACAGGCCATTCGGCCCTCCAAGCCTGCGCCGATCTTGATGCCTGTCTAAACTAAAACCTTCTGCACTTCCGGGGACCGTATCCCTCTATTCCCTTCCTATTCATGTATTTGTCAAGATGCCTCTTAAACGTCGCTATCGTACCTGCTTCCACCACCTACCCCGGCAGCAAGTTCCAGGCACTCACCACCCTCTGTGTAAAGAACTTACCTCGCACGTCCCCTCTAAACTTTGTCCCTCGCACCTTAAACCTACGTACCCTAGTAACTGACTCTTCCATCCGTGGAAAAAGCTTCTGACTATCCACTCTGTCCATGCCACTCATAACTTTGTAAACCTCTATCATGTGGCCCCTCCACCTCCGTCGTTCCAGTGAAAACAATCCGAGTTTATCCAACCTCTCCTCATAGCTAATACCCTCCAGACCAGGCAGCATCCTGGTAAACCTCTTCTGTACCCACATAACATCCCACTAAGAAGAATTACACAGATACCAGGATTGTAGGTACGTTCATGTGGACTTGATTTAACCGTTACATGCCATGGTTAATGTCAGAAATACAGTCTGTGGATTGTGTAAGTAACCCAGTGCTAGTAGCCTCGGCCTGCTACGATACCTGACAACAGCCATCAGCACGAAGGCTAACCAGTGATTTATAAAATTCTAGCATTATCTCTTTGCTGTTATATTCCATTCATAAACCTAAGTAACCTATACGCATTTTTAACCACCTTATTGACTTACCCTGCTACCTTTTATGTATCTGGCTACCAAGGGCTCTTTGCCCATCTACACTTCTCAAAATCATGCCATTTATAGTGCACTGTCTTTCCATCCAAGTCCATCAAAGTGCATCAGTTCACGCTTCTCTGCACTGAACTCTATATGCCCTGCTTCCACCCACTTCACCATCTGTCCATTTCATCCTGAAACCTATAACTTCTTGATCACTATATACTACTTTGTCAAGTTTCATACAATCTGCAAGCATTATTACACTGCTCCCTAAACCAGAGTCTCATTTATAAAAATTGCAAAGAGTAATGGACCCAAAACTGATCTTTGGGGAATACCACTGCAAAACAGCTCCCGATCTGAAAAACATCCATCCACCACCACCCTTTCCTTCCTGTCACTGAGCCAATGTTATATCAATACTGCCACTTTTCCCTGAATTCCATGGGCTTTCATTTTCTTAATAAGCTTCCTGTGTGGCACTTTGTTGATTGTCTTCTAAAAGCCCATATACACATCTACTCCACTACCTTGATCAACCTTCTCCATTAGCTCAAAGAATTTCATTAAGTTGCTCAGACAGAATTTCATAGAATAATAAAATGGTTACAGCACAGGAGGCCATTTGGCCCGTTGTGTCTGTCTCAGCTTTCTGCAAGAGCAACTCCCCTAGTTCCACTCTTCTGCTTTTTCCCGATAGCCCTGCAAAATTTTTCTGTTCAGAATCACAGAATAATACAGTGCAGAAGAGGTCCTTCGGCCCATCGAGTCTGCACCGATGCATTAAAACACCTGACCAGTCTACCTAATCCCATTTGCCAGCACTTGGCCCATAGCCTTGAATGTTGTGATGTGCCAAGTGCTCATCCAGGTACTTTTTAAAGGATGTGAGGCAACCCGCCTCTACCACCCTCCCAGGCAGGGCATTCCAGACCGTCACCACCCTCTGGGTAAAAACGTTCTTCCTCAAATCCCCCTTAAACCTCCTGCCCCTCACCTTCAACTTGTGTCCCCTCGTAACTGATCCTTCAACTAAGGGGAACAGCTGCTCCCTATCCACCCTGTCCATGCCCCTCATAATCTTGTACACCTCGATCAGGTCACCCCTCAGTCTTCTCTGCTCCAGCAAAAACACCCAAGTCTATCCAACCTCTCTTCATAGCTTAAATGTTCCATCCCAGGCAACATCCTGGTGAATCTCCTCTGCACCCCCTCCAGTGCAATCACATCCTTCCTATAATGTGGCGACCAGAATTGCACACAGTACTCCAGCTGTGGCCTTACCAAAGTTCTATACAACTCCAACATGACCTCCCTGCTTTTGTAATCTATGCCTCGATTGATAAAGGCAAGTGTCCCATATGCCTTTTTCACCACCCTATTAACCTGCCCTTCTGCCTTCAGAGATCTATGGACAAACACGCCAAGTTCCCTTTGTTCCTTGGAACGTCCCAGTGTCAGGTCATTCATTGAATACTTCCGTGTCACATTACTCCTTCCAAAGTGTATCACCTCACACTTTTCAGGGCTAAATTCCATCTGCCACTTTTCTGCCCATTTGACCATCCCGTCTATATCTTCCTGTAACCCAAGACACTCAATCTCACTGTTAACCACTCGGCCAATCTTTGTGTCATCCGCGAACTTACTGATCCTACCCCCACATAGTCATCTATCTTGTTTATATAAATGACAAACAATAGGGGACCCAGCACAGATCCCTGTGGTACGCCACTGGACACTGGCTTCCAGTCATCACTCTCTGTCTCCTACAGCTAAGCCAATTTTGAATCCACCTTATCAAGTTACCCTGTATCGCATGTGCATTTGCTTTCTTGATAATTAGCCAGTTCTCTTTTGAAGGCCTCGATTAGCTCTCCCTCCACAACACACTCAGGCCATGCATTGCAGATCCTAACCACTTGCTGTGTAAAAATGTTTTTCCTCATGTCACCATTGCTTCTTTTGCCAAACACCTTAAATCAATGTTCTCTGATTCTGGATCCTTCTGCCAATGACCGCAGTTTCTCCCCATCTACTTTGTCCAGACCCCTCTTGATTTTGAACACCTCCATCAAATCTCCTCTTATCTAAGGAGAACAGACCCAACTTCTCCAACCCATCCACATAACTTAAGTTCCTCACCCCTGGAACTGTTCTCGTGAATCTTTTCTGCACTCTCTCATGCCTTAACATTCGTCCAAAAGTGTGGCGCTCAGAACTGGACACAGTACTCCAGTTGAGGCCAAACCAGTGTTTTATACAGGTTTATCATAACTTCCTTGTTCTTGTACTCCATGTATTTGTAAAGCCTAGGATCCCTTTTAATGCTTTATTAACTGCTCTCTCAACCTGCCCTGCAACCTTCAATGATTTGTGCACATATACCCCTCTGCTCCTGCACCCCCTTTAGAATTGTATCATTTAATTGATATTGCCTCCCCTCGTTCTTCTCATCAAAATGAATGACTTCACACTTTTCTGCATTAAATTTCATCTGCCACATGTCTGCCCATTCCATCAGCCTGTCAATGTCCTCTTGAACTTTATCACTATGCTCCTCACAGTTCATAATACTTTCAGGTTTGGCGTCATCTGCAAATTTTGAAATCACCCCCTGCACACCCAAATCTAGGTCATTAATATATATCAAGAAAATCAGTGGTCCTCACACTGACCCGTGGCAAACACCCCTAAATATCTTCTCCAGTGCGATAAACAACCATTCACAACGACTCTGTTTCCTGTCAGCCAATTTTGCATGCATGCTGCCACTGTCCCTTTTATTCCATGGGCTCCAGCTTTGCTGACAAGCCTGTTATGTGGCACTTTACCGAATCATGTTCTTTTGAAAGTCTATGTACACCATATCAACCACGTTACCTTCATCAACCTCCTCACAAAACTCAAGTTAGTTAAACAATTTGCCCTTAAATCTGGGCTGACTTTCCTTAATTAATACACATTTGTCCATGTGACCATTAATTTTGTCACAAATTATCACTTCTAAAAGCTTTCCCACCACCAAGGTTAAACTGATTGGCCTGCAGTTGCTGGGCTTGTCCTTACATCCTTTTTGAACAAAGGTTTAACATTTACATTTACAATTCTCCAGTCCCGTCACTACCCCTGTATCTAACGATTTGAAGATTATGGCCATTACCTCCACGATTTCTACCCTTACTTCCCTCAGCATCCTCAGATGTATCTCATTTGGTCCTGGTGACTTATCAACTTTAGGTACATACCTCCTCCTCATCAATTTTTAGCCCATTCATTATCCCAACTATGTCCTCTTTCACTATGACTTGGGCAGCATCTTCTTCCTTCAGAAAGACAGATACAAAGTTATGACCTCAACCATGCACTCTGCCTCCATGCATAAATCCCTTTATTGGTCCCTAATCGACCCCATTTCTCCTTTTACCACCTTTTTACTATTTATGTCACCAAACCTCTGAATCTTCTAAATTCAGCCTGGTTCTCAATTGTATTCTCCGCCTGACACCTGTCAAAACTGCTTCATCTTACTCTATCTCTTTCATCATCCAGGGAGCTCTGGATCTGTTTGCCCTACCTTTCCCCATTGCGGAAATGTACCTTGACTGTGCACAAACTATCTCCTCTTTACAGGAAACCTATTGTTCAGTTACAGTTTTGCCAGTCAAGCTTTGATTTCAATTAACTTGGGCCAGATCTGTTCTCACTCCATTGAAGTTGGCCCTCCCCCAGTTAATTATCTTCACTATGGAGTGATTATTGTACTCTCCCATAGCTAACCTAAACCTTATAGAGGGCTATGCCCCCTAAATGTTCCCCTACTGACACTTGATTCACTTGACTACCTCTTTCCCCAAAACCAGATTCAACAATGCCTTCTTACTCGTTAGACTGGAAACATACCGATGTAGAAAATTCTCCTGAACACACTCTAGAAACTCTTGCCCCTCTCTGCTCTTTACACATTACTATCCCAGTCTATATTAGGATAATTAAAGTCCCCCATTATATCTACTCCATAATTCTTGCACCTCTCTGTAATTTCCTTGCAAATTTGTTGCTCTATATCCTTTCCACTAGTTGGTGGCCTATAGACTACACCGAGCAATGCAAGGTTATTTGTATTGTTTCTAAGCTCTAATCAAACAGATTCTGTCTTTGACCACTCTCGGACATCCTCTCTCTCCAGCGCTGTAATGTTTCCCATATTCAATACAGCTACCCCTCCTACTTTCTTTGCTTGCCTATCTTGCCTGGACACCTTGTATTCAGTAATATTTAGTTCCCAGTCCTGTCCTTTTTTTGAGCCAGGTATCCATGATTACCAAAAGATCATATTTCCATTTGGCTATCTCCACCTGAAGCTCAGCTACCTTAGTTACCACACTCCGCTCTTTCATATACGTGCACATTAAACCAAATTTATTAGATTCCTTCTAAGGCTGGCCCCACCTAATGTCTTACTATTTCCTACTCTAGTGCTATCTGTCTCTCCCAATTCTCTGTGCACCTTGGTATTCCTCTCTGATTTTACTTCCTGGTTCCCACACCCTTGCCAAGTCAGTTTAAGCTCGCCCCAGTAGAACTAGCAAATCGCCTCGCAAAGACATTGGTCCCAGCTTTGTTCAGGTGCAACCCATCCATGCTGTACAGGCCCCATCTGCCATAGAACCGGTCTCAGTGTCCCAGGAATCGAAAGCCCTCCCTCCAGCCACGCATTCATCTTTTCAACGACAAATCCATAGTGCCTCTCCTACATTAACCCATGCCTTTCCAAACAAAAGTTTATTTTTTTGTTCCTGATAATGGATTTCCAATAATGTATGCACTACCAATGTTAATTTGACTGGCTGGTTGCTTCCATTTTTATTCCTCTCTTTTCATGAACAGTGGTGACCCTCCAGTCCTTTGGCACTCCAACTGTATTCAATGAATAGGATCCTCCCAAATTCATGGCTGTAAAAAATGTCACAGACACTGAAATCTCAGGTCGTCTGTGAAATTGGCCATTTTGCAAACTTCACACATTTCATTCATTGACACAAGGCTCACCTCGCTGATTGCTGGGTATGTTACAAACATCGTGCATTTTAGTAATTGACATAAGGTTCATCTCGCTGATTGGTAGACGAAGCTTTTGGTGTAGTTTTGAGAGAAGCAGTCTCAAGTATTGCAGACTAGTGAGAATGCCAGATTGAGCAAATCAAAAATGGCCACAACCATTACTGCAGCACATCGAGTGAAAGAATTCTGCATGACGGTGGTGGAATACTGTTTTGTACAAACTGCAATGTTTTGTTGGATCACACATGGCAGGCGAGGGTTCAGCGCCACTTAGAGTCCGAAAGCCACCACAGCAGGTAGGGAGCAACTGATACCACAATGCTGGAAAACGAACAGGCAAGAAAACAAGGAGCGATTTCATCTCTTTTTAGGAAGTTGACAGAGAACTCAAAAAATCATCAGCTGGTTACAATGGAACTTGCAAGCACCAACACACCATGAGAAAAACTTGATCACCCAAAGCTGCAGGTATTCATTCAACGCAATATGCAAAATGGTGGTTGCTTGCCAAGTGCAAATAAACTACAACAGGACTACCTACCAAAGGTTTCTACTACACATTGTGAGGTGATGAAGTCTTAGATTAATACATGAGTCTTTTGCAATTATTTGTGATGCACCCACCGATGAGCAAGACAACTATGTGCTGCACGTATGTTTGATTTTACGTTTGGTAAGTCCGAAGATGTAGAGTCAGGAAAGCTAACAGTGCTCGCAGACTGCGTCCACTTAAAAGCTGTTAGTTACACCACAGTTTCCCAAACGATAATAAAAATCATTTTAAAATAGTGTAAAATGCAAAGTGTTTCCTTTTATTACTGACAATACAGCTTACATGACAAAATCTTTCAAATTTGTGCTCCAATGTGCAATGCCTAATGCTGTCCATATTACATGTTATGCACATGTGTCTCGTCAGTGAGCTGTGGAAAAGCGAGTTTGGTAAACTGGTAGGCTACATTAAAAAGATCTTCAAACATTGTCCTAGCCACGAGCTTCAATACTGGCAACACATTGCAAATGCGGCTGAAAGGCTGAAATTGGGGAATGAAACATTGCCGCCCTTCCTCGAAAGCCAGTAGTTACACGTTGAAATTCTTGGTTTCAGGCAATACAGTATCATGCCGCTCACCTAAAATACTGCTCATACTTCGTCTCAGAACAGCTCACACTGACATAGAAAACACAGGGTTTAACAGACATTATAACCCTTTTAAATCATGTTCAGCTTAATGAACAGGTTGTCAAGCACGCTACACAACTGATGGATTCAATCACTTGGTTTGAATCTCAACACGTCACAATCCACAAAGCGTACAATAAAATAATGGATGCACTCTTCTGGGCTGAAGCACAGTTGAATGAACAATACTCTGATGACAGTGAATTAAATGCCTGTGCTCAACAGGTATTTTATTACATGGCAAAAAAATTCAAACAATATTACTGCTTTGGGGAAAGAGTCAAGCTGTGAAGAAAAAGCGGCTCAGAGGTTTCAACAACCTTCTGCGACATTCCTAAAAGCTGTGTGTATCTTTGACCCTGCACAAATGCACCTGGTCACGGTGGATTTAAACTTGGTTGATGTGATTCCTGGCTTTGCCAAGAACTATAGGCTGGAGATTCCTGCTCATAAAAGCATTGCAGAAGAATCAGATTGTACTTTGCCTGTGCTGCAGTTTTGGAACTCTGTGGAATGCAGAATCTCCCACCATGCAAGGCTAGCACGGCACCGCCTGCCAATTCTGACAAACTCTATGGACGCGGCGAGAGCTGTGTCTAAGCGCTGACAGATGTTCACAGAGCAGACAGGGAATGAAGAGAGAGACAGTGGCAGGTTGCTCCATGTTCACATTCAACCACTGCCTTCAGTGAATAAAGAATGTGACCTGTTTATAGTCAGCTTTTTACAATAATTTTTGCATATACAATAAATGCAATCGATTACTATAGTTTGGACAGGTGAGAAATGATAGAGGTGTTTATTCACCTCTCAACTGACCACACAGTGTTTTGATTTGAATCGTGTTTAGCCTTTGAGCATTTTAATGGTCAATAAACAGACAAATGACTGATCTTTCTTTAAACCTACGAGAAAACTTGTGTTTATTAACCAAAATCCAAAAATTTACAACTTCACCCACTCAAACATGGACACACACAAGAAAAGATAGAGATTAAAAGATAGCATGCATTTAGGTCTGATGGTTTTAAAAAGAGTTAGTTGCGAAACCTTGTTTGTTTCCCCAGGAGGAAAATTTAAATGGCACAGGCCTGGCTTTTCTTTTCCTAGTTCACTGAAGTCAAACTTAGAAAGTTTCAGGCGGACAAATGCTTTGCTGCAGACGTCTTTGGTTAAATCTCAGTGACAGTCCAATGGCGAAAAGTCCTGTTACAATCTCTCAGTTGCCAAAGTCTCTGCCTCAAGGTAGTTTTAAAATGGTATTCGGGCAGGATTTTCTGCTTTACAGTAATAGACCTCTCTCAGCCTCCTGGCTTTCTGACTCAACGATGTGTCTGATTAAAACTTCATCAGAGTCTTGGTTTCTGTCTCATTGTGTTTTCATAAATGGTTTGACGGTGTGACCATTGTTAGACAATGAATTTGGATGTTGCTACTCACCTCTATGCTATCTTGATATAGTGTTGCTTTTTCACACCTATTATCCTGAGTTTGAATCAGGAGACTCTGTCTGCAAAGTCATGGGTAGTCCAACAGCTTGAAAATGGTAGCCGTTAACACTGAATGGGCTATTATTGCTTTCTTCAACACTTGACCAGACATGATGTGTGGTTCAGAGTTCCAGCAGTTACCACGTGTATTCACAGTACAGGAGGTCACCTGACCTCTTACTCCATTTTGTCTTGCAGAAAAAGTGTCCATTTTGGAGTTCAAATCCTCAGTTCATTTTTATTGTTCATAATTGCTCCTTGCGTGAGCGTGACAATATCCTGCCTTTAACTTCCCTCTCTTTCAGTGTAATCTTTACAACATCTGCTTTCTTTGTGAAGACTGATGCAAAGTACTCTTTTATGATTTAGCCATCTCCTCTGTCTCTACAAGATTTCCCTTTGGTCCTTAATAGGCTTAACCTTTTCCCTAGCAAACCGCTTACAACTTACGTTTATAAAATGTTTTAAGAGTTCAATTTAATGTTGCCTGCTAATATTTTGTGTAACCTCTCTTTGCCTCCCATTTGAACTTTTTCAATTCCCTCCTGTACTTTCCATATTCTTCTTGGTTATTAACTGAATCTTACTATTGACATTTAGCATATACCTCCTTTTAATGTTTTATTTTAACATTTATTTTGTCATCCAGAGTACATTAGCTTTGGATGCTCAACCTTTTCCCTTTAAAGGAATATGTTGAGTGCGTACACGAACTTTTAAGAGCATAAGAACTAGGAGCAGGAGTAGGCAATTCAGCCCCTCGAGCCTACTCCGCCATTCAATACGATCATGGCTGATCTCATCTCGGCCTCAACTCCACTTTCCTGCCCATTCTCCATAACCCTTTACTAATTAAAAATCTGTCTATCTCCTCCTTAAATTTACTCAATGTCCCAGCATCCACCGCACTCTGGGGTAGTGAATTCCACAGATTCACGACCCTTTGAGGGAAGTAATTTCTCCTCATCTCTGTTTTAAATCTGCCTTTTCCAGTCTACCTACACCAAGTCCCTCTTAAATCACTGAAATCAGTTCTTTCCCAGTTGGGAATTTTTCCTTTCCTCAGCTACTTACAATTTATATCAATGAGGGGGTCAGACTGTAGTGAGTAGGGCCCTACCAAATTCACGGTCAAATATTACAAATTTCATGGTGACGGCATTTTAAGATTTGGGAATTTCTCAATTTCACATACCTAAATCATAGATTTCACGGCTTCGCAACAAACTATGAATATGATCTATTTAAAACAAAACAACAACAAAGGAGGTTTCTGGTTTCAAATGGCATTTATTGTATACTCAAAACTATTGTAAAAAGCTGACTATAAACAGGTCACATTCTTTACTCGCTGAAGTCAGTGGTTGAATGGGAGCATGGAACAACCTGCCACTGTTTCTTTCTTCATTCCCTGTCTATACTGTGAACACAGCTCTCCCTGCATCCACAGAGTTTGGTGGAATTGTCAGACAGCGCCATGCCAGCCTTGCAAGGTGGGGGATTTGGCATTCCACAGAGTTCATCTCCTCGCAACGTGTAGCAAAAATCTTCCATAGGTAGTCCTCTCGGACTTTATTTGCACTTGGCAAGCAACCACCATTTTGCACATTATGTTGAATGAATAGTGGCAGCTTTGGACGATCAAGTTTTTTTCAATGGTACACTGGCGCTTGTAACAGCATCTGCAAGTTCCATTGTAACCAACTGACAATTTTCTGAGCTGTCAACTTCTTAAAAAGAGATTAAATTGTAGCTTGGTCTTTTGCATGCTCATTTTCCAACAGTGCAGTGTCGGATGCTTCCTTTCAACTGCAATGGCTTTCGGAATATAATGGCACAGAACCCTTGCCCGCTTTGTGTGATGCAACAAAACAATGCAGCTTGTAGAAAACAGTATACCATCAGCATGCAGAATTTGGCTGCAAGAGGTTATAAAGATAGAGCGGGGTGAGGCCATGGAGAAATTTTAACGCAAACATGCAAGTTTTAAAACTGAGGTGTTACTGGACCAGAAGCCAAGAATGGGCAACATAGGAAACTAGTGCAAAATGTTACATTTTACATGATTGATAAAGAAAACTTCATAACATATCATCCTCTCAAAAAACAATACTCTTGGAGAACTACAAAGCTTTTCCTTTGCCTACCACTACTATATGGTGCAATAGGTGTTGGTGGGCCTGCGGGTCCTTGGTTTCATTTAACGCATATTCAGCTGTGCAAAGTTAAGACAGGGCATTGCTGGAGTGTAAAGTTCAAAAACGGCGGCTTTTGTGTCAAATCAGAGTTGCACAGAGATTTGTGTTATCATCTCACTGCTCAACATGTTTTCGGTGGTTGTTAGGCGCGTGTGCACGAACTCCTTTGCCAAGTTGCTATCCTGTGCACTTCCCTGCGTGTGCAGCTTGGACCTGAATTTTCGAACCTTATGTAGCTGCGTAGCACCTAAGAAAATGGCACAATGTGGTCCAATGCAATCCCTACAGTCTCTAATTCTGACTTCAGCACAAACAATGCCATTAGAGCATCAAGTAGCGTTTAAATTCCAGAGGAAAACTGAAGAAGAAAATTACAGCAGCAAAGAGTGTATTAGAAAAGATTAGCAGGTGACATAAAAGGAAACACTTAAGCCTTTTATAAAATATAAAGAGATAGTCAAAGGAATGGTGAGGCCGATTGTTAACAATAAATGAAAATCGTCTGGTGGAGACAGAAGACACATGGCTGATGTACTGAATGAGTACTTTGCACGTGTCTTCACAAAGGAGAATGCTGCCAATATCAAAGTAAAGGAAGAGGGGGCAGAGAAATTGGATAGGATAAAAGTAGATGAAGAGGAGTTAGCTGAATTGGTCCCTGGGATGAGGGGGCTGTTCTATGATGAGAGGTTGAGTAAATTGGAGTTTAGAAGAATGAGAGGCGATCTCATTGAAACATACAAGATTCCAAAGGGGCTCAACAGGGTAGACACAGAGATGTTTCTGCTGGTTGGAGAATCTAAAACACGGAGGCACAGTCTCAGGATAAGGGGCCAATCATTTTGGACCCATTTGAGGAAAAATTATTTCACTCAAATGGTTGTGAATCTTTGGAATTCTCTACCTCAGAGGGGTAGATGCTCCATCGTTGAATACATTTAAGTTTGGGGTAGACAGATTTTTGGTCTCTCAGGGAATCAAAGGATATGGCAAGGGGGCGGGAAAGTGGAGCCGAATCCCAAGATCAGCCATGATCATACTGAATGGCGGAGCAAGCTCAATGGGCCATATAGTCTACTCCTGCTCCTATTTCTTGTGATCTTGAAAGGTTGGCAGCTCACAACGAATTCACCTGGTCTGGATAAGATGTATCCTAGATTGCTGAAGAGTGAAAATAGTGGAGGCTCTGAGCACAACATGCCCGCCCGCCTTGGATATGCATAGGAGAACTGTAAATATCAGGGTAGTGGAACTCTGGACTGCTGATGCTAGTTTAATGGAAAATTTCAACGGTGAGATAAGTTTGGTAAAGGTATTGAAGGATATGGAATCATAGTGTATCAAAGCAGTTAAAGTAACAGATCAGGCGTGTTCTAACTGAATAACGCAAAAGGCTGAATAATCTACACGTGCTCATCTGGCAGTGTTGTTAGAAAACTGGACAATGGTGAATGTTACACCCCTGTTCAAAAAAAAGGGTTAAACCCAGTAACTACAGACCAGTCAGTCTAATATCAGTCGTGAGGAAACTATGAGACACAAAATTAGTTTTCACTTGGAATAATATAGGTTAATAGATGACAGCCAACACATATTCGTTTACTGCAAATTGCGGCTGAGGAACGCAATTCAGTTCTTTGATGCAGGTAGTGCAGTTGACCTTGTGTATATGGACATTTAAAAGGCATCTGATAAAGCGCCACATCAACGACTTGTTCGCAAAATTCAAGCCCATCGGAATAAAGAGGCACTGATACAAAATTGCCTAGGAGACAAAAAGTCAATAATAATTATGTACAGTTGTTACTCAGACTGTACAGAAAGTATACAATAGTATCCCCAAGGGGTCACTATTAGGACCACAAAGGTTTACAAAGTTATGAGCGGCATGGACAGAGTGGATAGTCAGAAGCTTTTTCCCATTGTGGAAGAGTCAATTACTAGGGGACATAGGTTTACGGTGCGAGGGGCAAAGTTTAGAGGGGATGTGCGAGGCAAGTTTTTTTACACAGAGGGTGGTGAGTGCCTGGAACTTGCTGCCGGGGGAAGTGGTGGAAGCAGATACGATAGCGACGTTTAAGAGACATCTTGACAAATATATGAATAGGGGTGGCGCAATGGTTAGCACTGCAGCCTCACAGCTCCAGCGACCCGGGTTCAATTCTGGTACTGCCTGTGTGGAGTTTGCAAGTTCTCCCTGTGTCTGCGTGGGTTTCCGCCGGGTGCTCCGGTTTCCTCCCACATGCCAAAGACTTGCAGCTTGATAGGTAAATTGGCCATTATAAATTGCCCCTAGTATAGGTAGGTGGTAGGGAAATATAGGGACAGGTGGGGATGTGATAGGAATATGGAATTAGTGTAAGATTAGTATAAATGGGTGATTGATGGTGGACACAGACTCGGTGGGCCAAAGGGCCTGTTTCGGTGCTGTATCTCTTAAAAAAAATAGAGAGGGAATAGAGGGATATGGGCCCCGGAAGTGCAGAAGGTGTTAGTTCAGGCAGGCATCAAGATCGGCGCAGGCTTGGGGGGCCGAATGGCCTGCTCCTGTGCTGTACTGTTCTTTGTTCACTTCTCTTTTTTGATATACATCAATGTCCTGGACTTGGATACAGGGGATACAAAGAACAAAGAGCAGTACAGCACAGGAAAAGGCCATTCGGCCCTCCAAGCCTGCGCCGATCTTGATGCCTGCCTAAACTAACACCTTCTGCACTTCCGGGCCCATATCCCTCTATTCCCTTCCTATTCATATATTTGGCAAAAGATGTCTCTTAAACGTCGCTATCGTATCTGCTTCCACCACCTCCCCTGGCAGCAAGTTCCAGGCACTCACCACCCTCTGTGTAAAAAATTTGCCTCACACATCCCCTCTAAACTTTGCCCCTCGCACCTTAAACCTAGGTCCCCTAGTAACTGACTCTTCCACCCTGGGAAAAAGCTTCTGACTATCCACTCTGTCCATGCCGCTCATAACTTTGTAAACCTCTATCATGTCGCCCCTCCACCTCCGTCGTTCCAGTGAAAACAATCCGAGTTTTTCCAACCTCTCCTCATAGCTAATGCCCTCCAGACCAGGCAACATCCTGGTAAACCTCCTCTGTACCCTCTCCAAAGCCTCCTCGTCGTTCTGGTAGTGTGGCGACCAGAATTGCACGCAATATTCTAAGTGTGGCCGAACTAACGTTCTGTACAGCTGCAACATGACTTGCCAATTTTTATACTCTATGCCCCGACCGATGAAGGCAAGCATGCCGTATGCCTTCTTGACTACCTTATCCACCTGCGTTGCCACTTTCAGTGACCTTGGACCTGTACGCCCAGATCTCTCTGCCTGTCAATACTCCTAAGGGTTCTGCCATTTACTGTATACCTCCCACCTGCATTAGACCTTCCAAAATGCATTACCTCACATTTGTCCGGATTAAACTCTATCTGCCATTACTCCGCCCAAGTCTCCAACTGATCTATATCCTGCTGTATCCTCTGACAATCCTCATCATTATCCGCAACTCCACCAACCTTTGTGTCATCCGCAAACTTTCTAATCAGACCAGCTACATTTTCCTCCAAATCATTTATATAAACTACAAACAGCAAAGGTCCCAGCACTGATCCCTGCGGAACACCACTAGTCACATCCCTCCATTCAGAAAAACACCCATCCACTGATACCCTCTGTCTTCTATGACCGAGCCAGTTCCGTATCCATCTTGCCAGCTCACCTCTGATCCCATGTGACTTCACCTTTTGTACCAGTCTGCCATGAGGGACCTTGTCAAAGGCTTTACTGAAGTCCATATAGATAACATCCACTGCCCTTCCTTCATCAATCATCTTCGTCACTTCCTCAAAAAACTCAATCAAATTAGTAAGACACGACCTCCCCTTCACAAAACCATGCTGCCTCTCGCTAATAAGTTTGTTTGTTTCCAAATGGGAGTAAATCCTGTCACGAATAATCCTCTCTAATAGTTTCCCTACCACTGACGTAAGGCTCACCGGCCTATAATTTCCTGGATTATCCTTGCTACCCTTCTTAAACAAAGGAACAACATTGGCTGTCTCCAGTCCTCTGGGACCTCACCTGTAGCCAATGAGGATGCAAAGATTTCTGTCAAGGCCCCAGCAATTTCTTCCCTAGCCTCCCTCAGTATTCTAGGGTAGATCCCATCAGGCCCTGGGGACTTATCTACCTTAATGCTTTGCAAGACACCCAACACCTCCTCCTTTTTGATAGAGATGACTGAGACTATCTGCACTCCCTTCCTTCGGCTCATCATCCACCAAGTCCTTCTCTTTGGTGAATACTGATGCAAAGTACTCATTTAGCACATCACCCATTTCCTCTGGCTCCACACATAGATTCCCATCTCTGTCCTTGAGTGGGCCAACCCTTTCCCTGGTTACTCTCTTGCTCTTTGTATATGTCTAAAAAGCCTTGGGATTTTCCTTAATCCTGTTTGCCAATGACTTTTCATGACCCCTTTTAGCCCTCCCGACTCCTTGCTTAAGTTCCTTCCTACTGTCTTTATATTCCTCAAGTGCTTCATCTGTTCCTAGCTTTCCAGCCCTTACAAATGCTTCCTTTTTCTTTTTGACTAGGCTCACAATATCCCGTGTTATCCAAGCTTCCCGAAACTTGCCAAACTTGTCTTTCTTCCTCACAGGAACATACAATTACTATAAGTTTGCAGATGGCACAAAACTTGGAATTGGAGTCAACAGTATGAAGGATAATAGCAGACCTCTCAAGAGAACACAGATGGGTGAAAGGGGCAGGTGCATGGTAGATGAAATTTAATGCAGAGTGAAGACTTGCAGGTTGATAAGTAAATTGGCTCTTGTAAAATTGCCCCTAGTGTCGGTAGGGAATATGGGATTCATGTTGGAGGGGATGTGGTCGGGAATATGGGATTAATGTAGGATTAGTATAAATGGGTGGTTGATGGTCGGCACAGACCTGGTGGGCTGAAGGGCCCGTTTCAGTGCTGTATCTTCCTATGACGATGACTATCTATGTGAAGTATTGCATTTTGGTACAATTTTAAAGGGATGCAGGAACGGACAGACCTGGGGTATTATGCCAACAAATCTTTTAAGGTGTCAAGATAAATTAATAAAGCTATTTTTTGTAAGGACATTCCAAGCAACTACAGGCCAGTTAATTATCAGCGGCGGGTAAAGTTTTAGAAACAATAATCAGGGGGAAAAAAATCAACAGGGACTTGGAGAGGTTTCAGTTATTTAAGGAGAACCAGCATAGATTTGTCAAAGACAGATTGTGCTTCACTAATCTAACTGAATTTCTGATCAACTAACAGAGAAGGTTGATGAAGGGAATGCAGTGGTGTTGTCTATATAGATTTCACAAAGTACCACATAAAAGACAGTAAACAAAATTGAGGCTCGTGGAAGAGGAGGATCAGTGTTAGCTTGGATAAAAAAGAAATTGGCTTAAGAGATAAAAGTAAGCTTATCAGACTGGAGGATGGTAGACAGTTGAGTTCCCCAGGAGTCAGTGCTCAGACCACTTTTATTTAAGTATATAAATGATTTAGATATTAGAATACAGAATAAAATTTCCAAATTTGCCAATGATACCAAACCTGGAGGTGTGGCAAACAGTGGGCATGATACCAATCAACTGCAACAGAGCATAGATAGGCTAGCAAAATGGGCAAAGGGCAGATGGAATTTCATACAGAGAAGTGTGAGGTGAAGCTTTTTAGCAAAAGGGATAGGGAGATGCAATATAGTCTAAGTGGCACAGTCTAAGGAACACTCCTGGGGGTTCATGTGCACAGATATTTGAAAGTGGCAGGCCATATTGAGAGTAGTTTGCAAAGCATATGGGATCTTGGGCTTCACAAGTACAGGTATAAGTACCAAAGCAGGACGTTATGCAGAACATTAATAAAGCTCTAGTTAGGCCACAGCTTTTTCTTTTATTTGTTCATGGGATGTGCGTGTCGCTAGCCTCAGCCTCCTCCAGAAGTCCCTAGCATCACAGATGCCAGTCTGCAGCCAATCCGACTCACTCCGCATGATATTAACAACTGAAGGCACTGGATACTGCAAAAGCTATGAGCCCTGACAATATTCCGGCCGTAGTACTGAAGACCTGTGCTCCAGAACATGCCACGCCCCTAGCCAAGCTGTTCCAGTACAGCTACAACACTGGCATCTACTCAGCAAAGTGGAAAATTGCCCAGGTATGTCCTATGCTCAAAAAGCAGGACAAATCCAATCCACCAATTACCGCCCCATCAGTTTACCCTCGATCATCTGTCAAATGATGGAAGGTGTCGTCGACAGTGCCATCAAGGGGCACTTGCTTAGCAATAACCTGCTCAGTGACGCTCAGTTTGGGTTCTGCCAGGACAACCAGCTCCTGACCTCATTGCAGCCTTGGTTCAAACATGGACAAAGGAGCTGAACTCAAGAGGTGAGGTGAGAGTCACTGCCTTTGACATCAAGGCAGCATTTGACCGAGTATGGCATCAAGGAGCCCTAGCAAAAGCGGAGTCAATGGGAATCGGGTGAAAACTCTCGGCTGGTTGGAATCATACCTAGCGCAAAGAAAGATGGTTGTGATTGTTGTAGGTCAATCATCTCAGCTCCAGGACATCACTGCAGGATAGTGTCCTAGGCCCGATCATCTGCGTCAATAAGCGTCTTTCAATGATAAGGTCAGAAGTGGGGATGTTCGCTGATGATTGCACAATGTTCAGCACCATTCGCGACTCCTCAGATACTGAAGCAGTCCATGTAGAAATACAGCACAACCTGAACAATATCCAGGCATGGGCTGGTAAGTGGCAAGCAACATTCGCGCCACACAAGCGCCAGGCAATGACTATCTCAAACAAGAGAGAACCTAACCATTTCCCCATGACAGTCAATAGCAATTCAATTGCTGAATCCCCCCATCCTGGGCCATTCAGTCCGTTGTGCCTGCGCCAGCTGAACAAACTAGCCGTCCATTCAAATCCCACCTTCAGGCACCTGGTCCGTAGCCTTTGCAGATTACTGCCCTTTAGGTGCAGGTACCTTTTAAAGGAGTTGAGGGTTTCTGCCTCCACCACTGATCCGGACAGCGAATTCCAGACACCCACCATTCTCTGGGTGAAAAGCTTTTCCTCATGTCCCCTCTAATCCTTCTACCAAACACCTTAAATTTGTACCCCCTGGTATTTGTCCTCTCTGCTAGAGGAAACAGGTCATTTCTGTCTACTCTATCTAGGCCCCTCATAATTTTGTACACCTCAAATAAGTCACCCCTCAGCCTTCTCTGTTCTAAGGAAAACAACTCTAGCCTATCCAATCTTTCCTCAAAGCTGCAACTTTCAAGCCCTGGCAGCATTCTTGTAAATCTCCTCTGTACTCTGTCCAGAGCAATTATGTCCTTCTCGTAATGCGATGACCAGAACTGTACGCAATGCTCCAGCTGTGGCCTAACCAGCGTTTTATATAGTTCCAGCATTACATCCCTGCTTTTCTATTCTATACCTCAGCCAATAAAGGAAAGCATTCCATATGCCTTCTTCATCACTCTATCTACCTGTCCTGCCACCTTCAAGGACCTCTGGACATGCATTCCAAGGTCTCTCACTTCCTATACCCATCTCAATATCCTCCCGTTTACTGTGTACTCCCTTCCTTTGTTTGCCCTCCCCTCCTCACACTTCTCTGGATTGAATTCCATTTGCCACTTTTCCGCCCACTCAACCATTGATATCATTCTGGAGTCTAGAGATACCGTCTTCACTATCCACTACACAGCTAATTTTTGTGTCATCAGGAAAGTTCCCAATCATGCCTCCCAACTTTAAGTCCAAATCATTAATATATACCACAAACAGCATGGGATCCAACACTGAGCCCTGTCGAACGCCGCTGGAAACCACTTTCCAATTGCAAAAACATCCATCGACTAATACTAATGAGTTCCGAAGAAGGGTCACTGACCCGAAATGTTAACTCTGCTTCTCTTTCCACAGATGCTGCCAGACCTGCTGAGTGATTCCAGCATTTCTTGTTTTTGCATCGACTAATACCCTTTGTTTCCTGTCACTAAACCAATTTTGGATCCAACTTGCCACATTCCCCTGTATCCCATGGGTTTTTACTTTTCTGACCAGTCTGCCATGCAGGACCTTGTCAAATGCTTTACTAAAATCCATGTAGACCACATCCACTGCACTACCCTCATCAATCCTCTTTGTTACTTCCTCAAAAAAATTCAATCAAGTTACTAAGGCACGACCTTCCCTTAACAAATCCATGCTGACTATCCCTGATTAATCTGTGCCTATGTGACAGTTTATCCTGTCTTTCAAAATTGATTCTAATAATTTGTCCACCAAATTCTCACCTACTTCCTTTAAAACCCTTGGATGGAATCAATCTGATCCTGGGGATTTGTCACTCTTTAGTGCCATTATCTACTTAATTGCTGTTATTTTGCTTATATTAATTGTGGTGAGTCCCTGTCCCTGATTCAGTATTCGTTTTGTTGAGATTTCTAGTATGCTGACTTCTTCCTGTACTGTAAATAGTGACGTAAAGTAATTCTTCAGTGTGTCTGCCGTTTCCTTACAAGCATTGATAATATCGCCATTAGCAGTTTTCAAGGATCCCACATTGCTCCTGACCTCCCTCTTTAATATAACTTTAATTCTTTTTTGTGTTGATTTTGATGTCCCTTGTGAGTTTCTTTTCATACTCCCTTTTTGTAGCTCTTACTAGTTGCTTTGCCACCCATTTACTCGGAAATCTGTTATTTTATGCATTTTGGTATGCTTTTTCTTTGTTTTATGTTGTCTCTTGCTCATTAGTCGTCCACAGCTGTTTTTTTGGGAAGTAGAGCCCCTTTCAGGGTATGAACTGTTTCTGTATCACGTTATAGTCTCTTTTGAACAGCTCCCACTGATCATCTATCGTTTTACCCACTAACAGCTTTAACAAGTCTGTCACATTTTTATGTATTATTATGCCAGCTGTCAGGGAATCTGGTACGCACCTGCATGAATCTTTTGTAGTACTTGCATGCCATTGCTGGAATGAAATCCCTTGCAGCTGATGAGTACTGTGGTTGTGCTGGAGATGCTCCAATTGCACTGGGAATGGGAATCCAGCCTAGACATGAATCTGAGTGTCCTCTCATTCTGCTATTGTTGTCATGGGGGAAGTTTATGTAACTCCTATCTATCTTAACGCCTGTGCATTTAAGTGATCATAAGAACTAGGAGCAGGAGTCGGCCATCCGGCCCGTCGAGCCAGCTCCGCCATTCAATAAGATCATGGCTGATCTTTTCGTGGACTCAGATCCACTTACCCGCGCTCTCACCGTATCCCATAATTCCTTTATTGTTCAAAAAGATATCTACCTTAGCTTTAAAAATGTTTACTGAAGAAGTGTCAGCTACTTCACTGGGCAAGGAATTCCATAGATTAACAACCCTCTGGGTGAAGAAGTTCCTTCTTAATTCAGTCCTAAATCTGCTCCCTCTAATCTTGAGGCTATGCCCTCTTGTCCTAGCTTCACCTGCCAGTGGAAACATCCTCTCTACTTGTATCTTATCTATTCCCTTCATAATTTTATATGTTTCTATAAGATCCCCCCTCATTCTTCTGAATTCCAATGAATATAATCCCAATCTACTCAGTCTCTCCTCATAAGCCAACCCCCTCAACTCCGGAATCAACCTAGTGAACCTCCTCTGCACCCTCTCCAGTGCCAGTACATCCTTCCTCAAGTAAGGAGACCAAAACTGCACACAGTACTCCAGGTGCAGCCTCACCAGTACCTTATACAGCTGCAACATAACCTCTCTGCTTTTAAACGCAATCGCTTTAGCAATGAAGGACAAAATTCCATTTGCCTTCCCAATTACTTGCTGTACCTGCAGACCAACCTTCTGCGATTCATGCACAAGGACACCCAGGTCCCTCTGCATAGCAGCATGCTGCAACTTTTTACCATTCAAGTAATAATCCTTTTTACTGTTACTCCTACCGAAATGAATGACTTCACATTTATTAACATTGTATTCCACCTGCCAGACCTTTGTCCACTCACTCAATGTATCTATGTTCCTCTGCAAAGTTTCACAGTCATCTGCACACTTTGCTCTGCCACTCATCTTAGTGTCATCTGCAAACTTTGACACCCTACACGTGGTCCCCAACTCCAAATCAGCTATATAAATTGTAAATAATTGCAGTCCCAACACCGATCCCTGAGGCACACCACTAGTGACTGATTGCCAACCAGAATAGCACTCATTTATCCCCACTCTCTGCTTCCTGTTAGTCAACCAATCCTCTATCCATGCTAATACTTTACCCCTAATGCCATGCATCCTTATGGAGACTGAGTAGATTGGGATTACATTCATTGGAATTCAGAAGAATGAGGGGGGATATGCGTGGAAAGTTCTTTACGCAGAGGGTGGTGGGTGCCTGGAACGCGTTGCCAGCGGAGGTGGTAGACGCGGGCACGATAGCGTCTTTTAAGATGTATCTAGACAGATACATGAATGGGCAGGAAGTAAAGAGATACAGACCCTTAGAAAATAGGCGACAGGTTTAGATAGAGGATCTGGATCGGCGTAGGCTTGGAGGGCCGAAGGGCCTGTTCCTGTGCTGTAATTTTTTTTGTTCTTTTTTTTTAATCTTATGCAGCAGCCTCTTGTGTGGCACCTTGTCGAAGGCCTTTTGGAAATCTAGGTACACCACATCCACTGGGTCCCCATTGTCCACCTTGCTCATAATGTCATCATAGAATTCCAAAAGATTTGTCAAGCATGACCTGCCCTTCATGAACCCATGCTGCGTCTGCCCAACGAGACAATTTCTATCGAGATGCCCTGCTATTTCTTCCTTGATAATAGACTCAAGCATCTTCCCCACTACAGAGGTTAAGCTAACCGGTCTATAATTCCCCATCTTTCGTCTACCTCCCTTTTTAAACAGTGGTGTCACATCTGCTGTTTTCCAATCAGCTGGGACTACCCCAGAGTCCAGTGAATTTTGGAAAATTACCGCCAGTACACCTGCTATTTCTCCCGCCATCTCTTTTAGTACCCTGGGATGCATTCCATCAGGGCCAGGAGACTTATCAATCCTTAGCTCCATTAGCTTGCCCAACACTACCTCTTCCGTAATAATGATTGTTTCCAGGTCCTCACCTACGTTCGTCTCTGTCAATTACTGGCATGTTATTAATGTCCTCCACTGTGAAGACCGATACAAAATACCTGTTCAATGCCTCGGCCATTTCATCACATCCCATAACTAAATCCCCCTTCTCATCCTCTAAAGGACCAACGTTTACTTTCGCCACTCTTTTTCGTTTTATATATTTATAGAAACTTTTGCTATCTGTCTTTATATTCTGTGCTAGTTTTTTCTCATGTTCTATCTTACTTTTCTTTATAGCTCTTTTTGTGGCTTTCTGTTGACCTTTAAAGTTTTCCCAATCTTCTAGTTTCATGCTGTTTTTGGCCACTTTGTATGCCTTCGCTTTCAGTTTGATAGCGTCCCTTATTTCCTTAGACACCCATGGCAGATTACCCCTTTACTTCCAGTTCTTCCTTTTCACTGGAATATACTTTTGCTGAGCACTTTGAAAAATTGCTTTGAAAGTCCTCCACTGCTCGTCAACTGTCCCACCATAAAATCTTTGTTTCCAGTCTACTTTAGCCAAGTCCTCCCTCATTCTATTGTAGTCCCCCTTGTTCAAGCGCAGGACCCTGGTATTGGATTTTATCTTCACACTCTCCATCTGTATTCTAAATTCAACCATACTGTGATCGCTCCTTCCAAGAGGATCCCTAACTATGAGGTCATTAATTATTCCTGTCTCATTATACAGGACTAGATCTAGGATAGCTTGCTCCCTCGTCGGTTCCATTACATACTGTTCAAGAAAACTATCACGGATACAATCAACGAGCTCCTCCTCAAGGCTACCCTGACTGAGCTGGTTCGACCAATCTACATGTAGATTAAAATCCCCCATGATAATTGCCGTACCATTTTTACAGGCATTAGTTATTTCTTTGTTTATTGCCCGCCCCAATGTGATATTATTTGGTGGCCTATAGACTACGCCTATCAATGACTTTTTCTTCTTAAGAGGTTCTAATTTCCACCCAAATGGATTCAACCTCATTCTCCATAGAACCTACATCATCTCTCAGCACCGCCCTGATGTCGTCCTTGAATATCCGAGCTACACCACCTCCCTTACCTTCCTGTTTGTCCTTCCGAATAGTCTGGTACCCCTGGATATTTAACACCCAGTCGTGACCAACCTGTAACCATGTCTCCGTAATGGCTACCAAATCATATTTATTCGCGATGATTTGTGCCGTTAACTCATCAATCTTGTTACGAATGCTACGAGCATTCAGGTAAAGTGCCTTTATGCTAGCTTTCTTAACCTCATGATTTCCAACATCTCTAATAATAACTCCTGAGTTATCCTTCCTTTCTGCTTCTTTCATAGTCTGCCTTGAACTTAAACCCTCCTGCACACGTTAACCTGCTGCTTACCTTTTTATTTACCATCATACTCCCTGTCGTTTTCCCTTTCCCTTCCCCCCGAGTCACTACTTTAAAGTCCCAGAGACCACCCTATTTATCCGTTTCGCTAGAACACTGGTTCCAGATCGGTTTAGGTGAAGACCGTCCCATCGGTACAGATCCCCCCGGTTCCAAAACTGATGCCAATGCCCCATGAAATGGAACCCCTCTTTCCCACACCACTCCCTTAGCCACATGTTTACTTCCCTAATATTCTTATCCTTAAGCCAATTTGCACATGGCGCGGGCAGTAATCTGGAGATTATGACCCTCGAGGACCTGTTCCTTAATTTCGTTCCTACTGCTTTATAATCCCCAAACAGGTCCTCCATCCTAGCTTTGCCTATGTTGTTAGTCCCAACGTGGACCACAACAACTGGATCCTCCCCCTCCCGCTCCAATATCCTTTCAAGCCGGTCAGAGATGTCCTGCACCCTGGCACCGGGCAGGCAACACACCATGCGGGACTCCCGATCCGGCTTACAAAGGATACTATCTATCCCCCTAATTATAGAATCCCCTATAACTACCACTTGTCTTTTTGCTCCCCCCTCTTGCACCATGCACCATGGTGCCATGGTCAGTTGGCTCATCCTCCCCGCAGCCCTTTTCCTCATCCACACAGGGAGCAAGTATCTCGTACCTGTTGGATAAGGTCAAAGGCTGAGGCTCCTCCACTCCTGAACTCAGGATCCCCCTACCTGCCTCACTTGCAATCACACCCAAGTGGGACACTCTCTATGTCTGTTAGTACCCTGGAAGGAACCAGAGGCAAATAAATTGAGTGGTGGTAACTTTCACAGCCACTGGTAATGTATGAGCAGCAGGTCGCCTAGGATGTACAAACAGAGGCTCAGTTTCCTTGGCCTTCTAGAAGGCCAAGGAAGCTGAGCCTCTGTTTGTACATCCTGCTAGTACCTCCTGCAAACTCAACGCTGCCGCTGCTTCCCTGCAGCTCCCTCCACAGCATGCCTTTGTTGCTACTGATCGTCTTTCTTGTCCGAGACCCGTTCTAAAGCACTCATGATTCCACCCATCCCGATGTTTAGTATGTAGACACCTCCAACTATACAAATAAGTCTCAACACAAGTAAGCTCATCAAGTAATTTCTGAGGGAGTCTTTACTGATCTCAGGACTCCTGACCATAAACTAATCTTATGTAGTGCCACTTAATCTTGCTTTCATTTCAATGCTTCCCGGGAAACTTGTGCAGGGGGCATTAAGTTCAAATCACAGCAAAAATCATGTTAAAGCACCCTAAATTTAAATATAATCATTTACCGGTTTCTCCAGCGGTGATTATTTGCATGCACCCAAACCCACTGTGGTGACATGGGAAGTAAGTGTGTTTGCGGTGGATTCAGTTCAGACTTCAGATTTTTGCCCATTTAATCTCCAACCCTTTCCTGCCAGTCGTGGTGACGGAGGGGGTTTGTTAAAATTCCTGCCACAGTATGCGACAAGGCTTATATGGAGTTCAGGAAAAGCAGCCTCAGATAAAGATATAAGGTTTTACCTCTGGTATGACATTTATTTTCACACTAAGATCAAATAGTGCCAATTTGAATGAATTGGGCACACAACGAGCTTCCCCATCCATTATTACATTACATCAAGTGTTGTTGGGTCTCAATCTCCTCTGCCAAAACTGTCCATAGTTCTCAGATCATCCTATTTTGGCCCATAATATTGCCAGGGTAATTACAGGTTTAAATTACTCTGCATTTAATTCCTGCTGGGACCTGTTCTGTCTTCAATTCTCCTGTTAAGTATGCTGTAATAATTCAAATCATCAGTGTTTCTCATCGCAAGGAAATGTTGCTTTGTTGTTGTTCACTCGGGGATGAAGGCTGAAATGGTTCACAATTCAGAAATGATTAGTCTCAAATTACAAAACATTTTTGTGCAGTTGTTTTGTTCGGCAGATCTCTTGGATTGTTTTTGCCCTCATTTTTACAGATTCCTGGCGAATGACACCAATATAACTGTTGAAATGATACAAAACTTATCTCCACGTGTCTCTCATTGCTTACACTGTTGTTTGCCTCCTTTCTGTAATTCAGGACATTTGCTTACCGCGGGCCGCGGGCCTGGAGATCGACACTGAGCCAGCAGTGTTCATTCGTGTGCTTGCACTATTTTGATGCACTCAACTAGTTTGGCTAATTTAGACAGCAAGAGAGTCAATCATTTATTTATGGCACAGAAGGAGGCCATTCAGCCCATCGAGTTCATGCCAGCTCTGCACGGGGGGGGGGGGGGGGGGGAAAGAGTGTGAGCTGTGAGGAGGATGCGGAGAAGCTCCAGTGTGATTTGGACAGGTTGAGTGAGTGATAGAGTCATAGAGCACAGAAACAGGCCCTTTGGCCCATCGCGTCTGTGCTGACCATCAAGCACCCAACTATTCTAATCCCATATTCCTGCACTTGGCCCATAGCCTTGTAATCCATGGCGTTTCAAGTGATCATCTAAATATTTAAATGTTGTGAGGGTTCCTGCCTCCATCACCTCTTCAGGCAGTGCGTTCCAGATTCCAACCATCCGCTGGGTGAAAACATTTTTCCTCAAATCCCCTCTGAACCTCCTACACCTTACCCTAAATCTATGCCCCCTGGTTCTTGACCCCTCCACTAAGGGAAAAAGTTTTTTCCTATCTAACCTATCAATGTCCCTCATAATCTTGTACACCTCAATCATGTCATAGAAACATGGAAAATAGGTGCATGAGTAGGCCATTTAGCCCTTCGAGCCTGCTCCGCCATTCATTATGATAATGGCTGATCATCCAACTCAGTAACCTGTTCCCGCTTTCTCCCCATACCCTTTGATCCCTTTAGACCCAACAGCTATATCTAACTCCTTCTTGAAAACATACAATGTTTTGGCCTCAACTGCTTTTTGTGGTAGCGAATTCCACAGGCTCACCACTCTCTGGGTGAAGAAATTTCTCATCTCAGCCCTGAAAGGTTTACCCCGTATCCTTAAACTACGACCTCTGGTTCTGGACTCCCCCAGCATCGGGAACATTCTCCCTGCATCTACCCTGTCAAGTCCTGTTAGAATTTTATAGGCTTCTATGAGACTCCCCCCTCACTCTTCTGAACTCCAGCGAATATAATCCTTACCGACTCAATCTCTCCTCATACATCAGTCCCGCCATCCCAGGAATCAGTCTGGTAAACCTTCGCTGCACTCCCTCTATGGGAACATCATCCTTCCTCAGATAAGGAGACCAAAACCCCTCAACATTCTCTGCTCTAAGGAAAACCCTAGACTTTCCAGTCTTTCTTCATAGCTGAAATGCTCCACCCCAGGCAACATCCTAGTGAATCTGTTCTGCACCCTCGACACTGCAATCACATCCTTCCTAGAGTGTGGTGACCAGAACTGTACACAGTACTCCAGCTGTGGCCTAACTAGCGTTTTATACAGCTCCATCATAACCTCCCTGCTCTTATATTCTGTGCCTCGGCTAATAAAGGCAAGTATCCCATATGCCTTCCTAACCAACTTATCGACCTGTGCTGCTGCCTTCAGTGATCTATGGACAAGTACACCAAGGTCCCTCTGACCCTCTGTACTTTCTAGGGTCCGACCATCCATTGTATATTCCCTTGCCTTGTTAGTCCTCCCAAAATGCATCACCTCACACTTCTCAGGATTAAATTCCATTTGCCACTGCTCCGCCCATCTTACCAGCCCATCTATATCGTCCTGTAATCTAAGGATTTCCTTCTCCCTATTAACACCACCACCAATTTTTGTGTCATCTGCGAACTTACTGATCATACCTCCTGAGAGTGGGAGTGTGATTGAGTGAGCAAATACATTGCAGATGCAGTGTAATGTGGATAAATGTGAGGTTATCCACTTTAGTGACAAAGACAGAAAGGCAGATTATCTGAACAGCAATAGATTGGGAAAGGGGAAGGTGCTGCGAGACCTGGGTGTCCTTGTGCACCAGTCGCTGAAAGTAAGCATGCAGGGGCAGCAGGCAATTAAGGCGGCAAATAGTATGTTGGCCTTCATTGCGAGAGGATTCGAGTACAGAAGCAAGGATGACTTGCTGCAATTATACAAAGCCTTGGTGAGACCACATCCGGAGTATTGTGTGCAGTTTTAGTCTCCTTATCTGAGGGAGCATGTTTTTGCTATGGAGGGAGTGCAGTGAAGGTTGACCAGACTGATTCCTAGGATAGCAGGACTGACGTATGGACAGAGATTGGGTCAATTAGGCTTCTATTCGCTAGAGTTTAGCAGAATGAGGGGGGACCTCATAGAAACCTACAAAATTCTAACAGGACTGGACAGACTAGATGCAGGAAGGATGTTCCCGATGGCGGGGGAGTCCAGGACCAGGGGTCACAGTCTAAGGATAAGGGGTAAGCCATTTAGGACTGAGATGAGGAGGGATTTCTTCACCCAGAGAGTGGTGAACTTATGGAATTCTCTACCACAGAAAGCAGCTGAGGTCAAATCATTAGATATATTTCTTAGGGCTAAAGGGATATGGGGAGAAAGTAGGAACAGGGTACTGAATTTGGATGATCAGTCTTGATCGTATTGAATGGCAGTGCAGGCTCGAAGGGCCGAATGGCCTATTTCTGCTCCTATTTTTTCTATGTTTCTATCCACTATATTTAGACCCTTCTTAATTTAACGCACTTCAATTAGATCTTCCTTCAGCCTCCTCTGTTCCAAAGAAAACAACTCTAGCCTATCCAATCTTTCCTCATAACTAAAATTCTTCAGTTCAGGCAACATCCTCATGAATCACCTATGTACCCTCACTGGTGCAATCATTTCTTTCCTATAGTGTGGTGACCAGAACTGCATCCAGTACTCCAGCTTGGGGGTCCAGGTACATAGAGTATGGGCAAAGGTGGGTATATGGAATTAGGTCACAGATCTCACTGAATGGTGCAAGAGGGTTAAATGACATACTGCATCCCTACACCTCCGGCCTGTTCACACCTTCAGTAACCTTAACGGCAACAAGGATCGCTCCTTCAAACCTGGCTGACGACACATCTGAGGAGCCCCACAAATAAACTCCAAAAGTGCAACAACCACAGCCAATTGATAACCAGATGCATCATCAAGCAAGTCATCGTTACACTCAGAATGGTCTTCAGGTGCAAAATCTGGAAGTGCCCTTCAGTACTTGCCAGTGAGGGTCTCTAGCATAATCGTGATGGTTTGAGCTCTGCACAACATAACACTACAGCAAGGATGGGAAGTGGAGGAGGAACAAGCTGCTCATCACTCATCTGATGATGATGATTCTAATGGAGAAGAGGAGGAAAATGAAGATGGGGCACTCAACGCTTGTCCAACCACTCGCATTGCTGTTTAGGATGCCATAATAACTCAAAAGGTTCAGTTAGTCGCCCTCAATGGACAAATTAACAATTACATTCCCAATTCCTCCCCATCCCTATGTACATAAAGCAGTCCTGTTACCAATTGTTCCACATCAATTCATGTCTTCATATTCATCACCAAGTGACTGAAAGCCAAGAATGGTCAACACAGGAAACTAGTGCAAAATATTAAATTTTACATGATTGATAAAGAAAACTTCATAACATATCATTCTCTCAAAAAACAATACTCTTGGGGAACTACAAAGCTTTTCTTTTGCCTACCACTACTAGATGGTGCAATAGGTGCTGGTGGGCTTGCGGGTCCTTGGTTTCATTTAACACATATTCAGCTGTGCGAAGATAAGACAGGGCATTGGCTGGAGTGTTAAGTTCAAAAATGGCAGCTTTTGCATCAAATCAAAATTGCACAGAGATTTGCGTTATCATCTCACTGCTCAACATGTTGCCAGGCACGTACACGCAAACCCCTTTGCCAAGATGCCATCCTGTGCACTTCCCTACAAAAACCTTGCGTGTGCATCTTGGACCTGAATTTCCAAACCTTATGTAGCTGCATAGCACCTAAGAAATAGCACAATGTGGTCCAATGCAATCCCTACAGTCTCTAATTCTGACTTCAGCACAAATGATGCTGCAAAGTGAGGCAAAGCAATTTCTTTGAAAAGTGCTGGCTCAGTGCTATATAGCAGTACTGAACTCTTAAGAAGATTTTCCAAAAATGTAATTTTTTGCTGCAATTCACAACAGAGCATGCTCAGGCTAATCTAGAAACCTCTTTCAGAAGACAACACAAAGGTTCAAGAATAGTAACTTTAAAAACAGACCAATGGCGCAAATCAACACCCCAGCAGAAAAGTACAGCCAATTCTTATTACATTTTAATATTTCAAAGCTAATCCACAAAATCTGTTTTCTTTTAATCAATGATTGAATAAAGTTTACAAGTGTAAATTTATTAGCCTATAGCACTCTTGACCTAAACTCAGATATTTAACACTTTCAGAGAACTCTTAAAATTTAACTAGTTTGCTTTCCCAACATCCAACCATAAATTACAATTTATCTCCAAGAATTAATTCAGGATTTAGAGGGTATTATAGACCTGACCTCCAAACACTCCGAAAACATAGATACAGGAGCCAACAGAAAATAACTCTCCCAAGAATCAACAACAACTTTCATTCATGCAGAACATCGCAATGTACTTCACAGAAATGGAATGACAAAATTAACACGCTGTCAAAGACGACATTAGGATAGGCAACCAAAAGCTTTGGCCAAGAAGTAGGTTTTAAGGAGGGTAGAGAGGTTTATGGAAGAACTTCCAGAGCCCAGGGCCTAGGCAACAGAAGATATGCCCATCAATGATAGAGCGATTAAAATCAGGGACGCACAAGAGACCAAAATTGGTGGAACGCAGAAATTTCGGAGGCTTGTAAGGTTGAAGAAGGTCACAGAGATAGGAATGCTGAGGCCAAGGATTTCAACACAGGGATAAGAATTTTAAAATTGAGGCACTGCCAGACTGGGAGCCAATCAAGGCCACCAAGAACTGGGGAGATGAGTGAACGGTACTTGATGCGAGTAAGGATCCAGGCAGCAGGCTTGATGAGCTCAAGTTATGAAGGGTGCGACATGGGAGGCCCGCCAGGGGAGTACTGAGGTAGTCGAGTCTGGAGGAAACAAATGCATGGATGAGGGTATGAGCAGCAGGTGAGCTGATGCAGGGATGTGGATGGACATTATTATAGGTAGAAGTAGGTAGTCTTGGTGATGGAGAGGATACGTGGTCAGCAACTCAGCTCAGGCACAACAGGTCAGACACCAAGTTTGCAAGCAGTCTAGTTCAGACTGAAGTGATCATAGAGGCACATAGGAACAGAATGAGGCCATTTAACCCCTCATGCTGTGTTCTGTCATTCAATGGTTGATCTTTGACCTAACTTTGTATGCCCGCCTTTGTCCCATATCCCTTGATACCTTTGGTTAACAAAAACCTTATCAATCTCAGATTTAAAATTAACAATTGACACAGTCTCAACTGCCATTTGTGGAAGAGGGTTCCAAATTTCATCCACTCTTTGCATGTAGAGGTGCTTCCTAAATTCATTCCTAAAAGGCCTGGCTCGAATTCTTCGGCTACGTCACCTAGTCAGTGGAAATTGTTTTGTCCTAGTTACTCAATCAGTTTTTCTTAATATCTTGAAAACTTCGATCAAATCACCCTTTAACCTTCCAAGTTCCAAGGAATAAAACCCCAGTTTGTGTAATCGCTCGTCGTAATTTAACCCTTGGAGTCAAGGTACCATTCTGGTAAATCTACGCTACACTCTGTGCTGCGGTGTGGTGTAGCCAGGGCTTTGTATAGCAGAAGCAGGACTTTGATGTCAAGGCCAGCATCCCATTAACCTTTTAAATTATTTCCTGTCCCTGTCCATGACATTTTAATGATCTATGTGCCTGGACCCCAAGTTTCTTTGGTCCTCCACGGTTTCTAGTTTTTCACCATTTAGAAAGTACTCTCCTTTTTAGGTCCAAAGTGGATGACCTCACACTTGCCTATCCGGAATCCATTTGCCACATTTTTGGGCAGAGAGGGATGGCATCAGCAGCTTGGCAACAGAATTTGTGGCTGGGACTAAAGACAATGGGTGCCGTCTTCCCAATATTTAATTAGAGGAAATTTTTACTCATCCAATACAGCAGGGGTCTTTTCTTCAGTGGGAGCTACTTCTGATAAATCAAAAATATCATAACCCACAACATATACTGAAAAAATATGGATAGACAAATGCAAACTAAATTTGTAACTATTATAATTACAATATAATACATTTAATATGAAGGAAAACTGATCCTAACTTTATTTCAATATGATACTTGACACTGCATGCTTCAAGCAGTGCATTTCTGACCATAACTCATTGCATTAAAAATGTCGCATTTCCCCCGCTCATCCTTTTATCAATGCAATGTTCTCAGACCCTACTGCCACTGGAAACAGTTTCTCTTTACTTACTCTATAAAAATCTTTCACAAAGTTGAACACAACTATTAACTGTCTCATTAACATCTCTGCTCTGAGAAGAACGATCCCAGTTTCACAGACCCCAGACCCCTATTCTTTCCACATTAACTGAATTCCTGCATCCTGGTAGCATTCTAGTAAATCTCTGCACCATTTCCAAGGCTTTGACATCCCTGCTAAAGTGTGGAGCTGAGAGTTAGACACAACGCTCTAGCTAAGGTCTAAAATCAGTGAGATTTATAACATTTCCACACTAACTTCCCTGTTTGTGTTCTGTACTCTCATTTCTAGTTTCTAACTTAATGTCGGCTCTGAACTATTGAAACATCTCTCCATAGAATTGATTTATTTATTGGTTTTAATGCTAAATAACTCTCTGGAACTTTTGCACTGTCTTTGTGTTTTCTGTTTCAATCTGTTATGAAGATCCTCAAAAGATGAGTTTCACTGCCTGGGAGGAACTTTGTGGTTTTCCTAGAGAATGCGGCACTGAGCAGGACAAGCACAAGACGCAACCATGTAGTTTCCGCTCTCCCTGTGGATGCGGCGTTCATTTCTCCAAAGACCAAAACAAAGACTCTTTTCAGAGCCACCCACAGCCTCATAAGGACAGAGGTGATCTGTGAACGGGATCTGGGGTGCGTTTTATGCCGGAAATATTAGTAAATGATTTACATTGCGCTCTCGTAATATTCCAATCTCCGAATTTCACCTTTCCACTGCACCAGGGTTATGGGGAGTTTTCATCCTTTCCTTTTCAAACATGCAGACGATGTTATAAAGTTGCTGATTTACCTAAACGGTGAATTCGCTCCTAATAGTGAAAAGTAACATCACACCTTCACATCTGCCTATTGATTTGTTATAATTTATTGGTCAAATACAATGATTTATGATGTTATTTCCACCGAGACATGTTCCTGCACTGAAACTAACAGGATTTGTGAAACTGATCAGTTTCAGCACAGTTATTCAGGGACCGGGAATGATTGCAGTTTGAGCCCACTCTAATCCAAGCCAACCTCTGACTGGTCACGGTCTTCTCATTAACCAATCGCAGAGCCTCGAAGCAACTAGAGAAAATCATTGGCTTAAATTGTTAACCTGGAAGAATGTTTGAATTCAAAAAAGGCACCAATTTCAGCGTCAAAAAAAGTGATTTTTTTTATTCTGCTTTTACCATCACAAATTGTTGGCTTAATGTGAGCTACTCATAAACCAACAGGGAGCTACCAGTAGCTCATGATCAACATGTTGACAACCCCTGCAATACTGGATGTCAGACAAGCCACATGGCAAATCAGAGGCAGTGGAAGGGTCGTGAGTTCTTCAGGTTCTGATGATATATTATGCTAGAACGTCAACTCTCTGTTTCTCTCTCCACAGATATTGCCTGTCCTGAGTTTTTCTAGCATTTTATTATTTATTTTATTTATTTATTTAGAGATACAGCACTGAAACAGACCCTACGGCCCACCGAGTCTGTGCCGACCATCAGCCTCCCATTTATACTAATACTACATTAATCCCATATTCCTACCACATCCCCACCTTCCCTCAATTCCCCTACCTATACTAGGGGCAACTTATAATGACCAATTTACCTATCAACCTGCAAGTCTTCGGCTGTGGGAGGAAACCGGATTACCCGGCGAAAACCCACGTAGTCACAGGGAGAACTTGCAAACTCCGCACAGGCAGTACCCAGAATTGAACCCAGGTCGCTGGAGCTGTGAGGCTGCGGTGCTAACCACTGCGCCGCCCCAATCAAATTAATACAATAATTTTGAAGGTCAAATACAAAGTCTCCAAGTCCAATGACAGATCTAGACTTTCACGTAGGACATAACATGCCCAATGAACTTGCAAATTTGGCCAGCATCAGAAACACGGAGTCTCTGCACAGAATCCTGCAGTAAGTCCTGATGTCAGAGGAGATGGGCAGAGAGAAGCATTTCCACCCAGTGAGGAATATCCCCGGCTTCAGCCGCCGTTCTTCCCAACCACCTGGACACCAAGATAATCCAAACCTACAAGTTACTGAAATGGCAGATAAAGGAACCAACTTCGGTCATCTTATTCTCGACCTCTTTTATTCTCAACTTGACCCTTAATACACTGACAGGGTCACAAGGAGTAGTCAGTAGCGTCTGCTCACCTTAAACCTCACCACAGCATAAAAGAGCCATGGACTTTAAAGACGATGAGTTGAAAAATTTCCCAGCAGTATTTGGGCAGGAAGTTAAAGTTTCAGCGACATTAACATCTCCTTTAACAAAATATCTTCATCCCTTTCTGAAAGGCTTTAAACATCAGGCATTGTCTATGGTTTTGGTTTGAGTGTTAAAGTAAAATTTATAAACATGAAATCTTGTTAGCTTGTTTTTTTTCTAAATTGGGGTCAGTTGGATGAGATTCTTTTGGTTTGTGATCTCCTCGGGGATCATAGTAGTATAATACACATTCAAACCCATTACTCAAATGTTTGAAGCTTTGAGCGGCAAAAGGTTCATCTAATAAATATCCTTTTGCTAGAACAGTCAGACACAAACTTTATGCTAAAAGCATGCGTGCTAAAGACATCAGAAATCTTTTAAGTGTTAAATTGATCAATCCGAATTTCAGGATTTCCGCACAGTGCCTAAAGCAGAACTGACAATATACAATCCACCTGCACATCTAACAAAATAACTTTCGTACAAAAGAACAAGAACAAAGAAGAGGACAGCACAGGAACAGGCCATTCGGCCCTCCAAGCCTGCGCCGATCTTGATGCCTGCCTAAATTAAAACTTTCTGCACTTCCGGTGACCGTATCCCTCTATTCCCATCCTAATCATGTATTTGTTAAGATGCCTCTTAAACGTCGCTATTGTACCTGCTTCCACCACCTCCCCTGGCAGCAAGTTCCAGGCATTCACCACCCTCTGTGGAAAGAATTTGCCTCGCACATCCCCTCTAAACTTTGCCCCTCTCACCTTAAACCTAGGTCCCCTATTGACTGACTCTTCCACCCTGGGAAAAGCTTGTGACTATCCACTCTGTCCATGTCGCTCATAATTTTGTAAACCTCTATCATGTCGCCCCTCCACCTCCGTCGTTCCAGTGAAAACAATCCGAGTTTATCCAACCTCTCCTCATAGCGAATTCCCTCCAGACCAGGCAACATCCTGGTAAACCTCCTCTGTACTCCCTCCAAAGCCTTCACATCCTTCTGGGAGTGTGGCGACCAGAATTACACGCAATATTCTAAGTGTGGCCTAACTAAAGTTCTATACAGCTGCAGCATGACTTGCCAATTTTTATACTCTATGCCCCGACCGATGAAGGCAAGCATGCCGTATGCCTTCTTGACTACCTTATCCACCTGCGTTGCCACTTTCAGTGACCTGTGGACCTGTACGCCCAGATCTCTCTACCTGTCAATACTCCTAAGGGTTCTGCCATTTACTGTATACTTCCCACCTGCATTAGACCTTCCAAAATGCATTACCTCACATTTGTCTGGATTAAACTCCATCTGCCATTTCTCTGCCCAAGTCTCCAACTGATCTATATCCTGCTGTATCCTCTGACAATCCTCAACACTATCCGCAACTCCACCAACCTTTGTGTAGTCCGCAAACTTACTAATCAGACCAGCTACATTTTCCTCCAAATCATTTATATATACTGCAAAGAGCAAAGGTCCCAGCACTGATCCCTGCGGAACACCACTCGTCACATCCCTCCATTCAGAAAATCACCATTCCACTGCTACCCTCTGTCTTCTATGACTGAGCCAGTTCTGTATCCATCTTGCCAGATCACCTCTGATCCCATGTGACTTCACCTTTTGAAAAAAAATGGAATAATTGAAGTGAACAGTGCTTCAGTGTTTATTATTCCCACAAAGAAAGGCTTGCACAAGTCAATCAGGACCTCTACTTCAAAGTTGTCACCTCACGTTTTGGTAAAATTTCTCTTGTCTCAGTTGTTGGTTCAGAACTGCAACTTAGAGGTAGACATTTTGTGCATCATTCTGTCCCTAAAGTGGGTGCAGGAGCAGAAGGAACCTAGGTGTCTTTTTAGTTTTGGTGGCAGCAGCTTTGACAGTAGCGGAGGTGCGGGAGCGAACTTGCAGCTGGGAAGTCAATTTCAGTGTAAGTTAAAAGTTAATTCCCTTTTGTTTTCGGAGGACCAGGGGACTGCTGGGTAAGTAAAAACTATATATTTGGGTGGTGGCTGTACTCGAGACACTACACATGTAGTGTCTCCCACCCACACTCCTCCTCTAACCAAAAACAAAAAGGACTCTGTTGTGTTGATAAGGTAAGCTTTTTATTTAAAAAGTTCTGTCCATTGGATTGCTAACCTAACAAGTTTTGACTTTTTTTTTTGGTTTTTCAGTAGCTTTGTTGGGAATTTAGAATAGTGGGAATGGAGGTTAAGGCAGTTGTATGTTCCTCCTGCAGAATGTGGGAGGTAAGGGTCGCCAAGAGTGTCCCTGCTGACTGCATCTGCGGGAAGAGCACCCAACTCCAGCTCCTCGAGAACCGCGTTAGGGAACTGGAGCTGGATGAACTTCGGATCATTCGGGAGGCGGAGGGGGTTATTGAGAGGAGTTATGAGGAGGTAGTCACACCTCAGGTAAAAGAAGTAGGTAGATGGGTTACCGTCAGGGGAAGGAGAGGGAACCAGCAGGCAGTGCAGGGATCCCCTGTGGCCGTTTCCCTCAACAACAGGTATACCGTTTTGGATACTGTTGCGGGGGACGACTTACCAGGGGTAAGCAATGGGGTACAGGTATCTGGCACAGAGTCTGTCCCTGTTGCTCAGAAGGAAAGGGGGAAGAGGAGCAGAGCATTAGTCATTGGGGACTCCATAGTTAGGGGAACAGATAGGAGGTTCTGTGGGAACGAGAGAGACTCACGGTTGGTGTGTTGCCTCCCAGGTGCCAGGGTTCGTGATGTCTCTGACCGTATTTTTGGGATCCTTGAGGGGGAGCAGCCCCAAGTCGTGGTCCACATAGGCACCAAAGACATAGGTAGGAAGAGAGATGGGGATTTAAGACAGAAATTCAGGGAGCTAGGGCGGAAGCTTAGAGCGAGAACAAACAGAGTTGTTATCTCTGGGTTGTTGCCCGTGCCACGTGATAGCGAAGCAAGGAATAGGGAGAGAGAGGAGTTGAACACGTGGCTGCAGGGATGGTGCAGGAGGGAGGGTTTTGGTTTCCTGGATAATTGGGGCTCTTTCTGGGGTAGGTGGGACCTCTACAAACAGGATGGTCTTCACCTGAACCAGAAGGGTACCAATATCCTGGGGGGGAGATTTTCCAGTGCTCTTCGGGGGAGGGGGGGTTTAAACTAATTCAGCAGGGGGATGGGAACCTAAAATGTAGTGCCAGTGTACAGGATGTTGAGAGTAGTGAGGTCAGGGATAAGGTTACAAGGACGCAAGAGGGCACTGGCAAGCAAGAACTTGGTTTAAAGTGTGTCTCCTTCAACGCCAGGAGGATCCGGAATAAGGTGGGTGAGCTTGCAGCATGGGTTGGTACATGGGATCTCGATGTAGTGGCCATTTCGGAGACATGGGTAGAGCAGGGGCAGGAATGGATGTTGCAGGTTCTGGGATTTAGATGTTTCAGTAAGAACAGAGAGGATGGTAAAAGAGGGGGGGGTGTGACATCGTTAATCAAGGAGAGTATTACAGCGACAGAAAGGACGTTTGAGGACTCGTCTACTGAGGTAGTATGGGCCGAGGTTAGAAACAGGAGAGGAGAGGTCACCCTGTTGGGAGTCTTCTATAGACCTCCGAATAGTTCCAGAGATGTAGAGGAAAGGATAGCAAAGATGATTCTCGACAGGAGCGAGTGTAACAGGGTTGTTGTTATGGGGGACTTTAACTTTCCAAATATTGACTGGAAATACTATAGTTCGAGTACTTTAGATGGGTCAGTTTTTGTCCAGTGTGTGCAGGAGGGTTTTCTGACACAGTATGTAGACAGGCCAACCAGGGGCGATGCCACATTGGATTTGGTACTGGGTAATGAACCCGGCCAGGTGTTAGATTTAGATGTAGGTGAGCACTTTGGTGATAGTGATCACAATTCGGTTAGGTTTACCTTAGCGATGGGCAGGGACAGGTATATATCGCAGGGCAAGAATTATAGCTGGGGGAAAGGAAATTATGATGCGATTAGGCAAGATTTAGGATGCGTAGGATGGGGAAGGAAACTGCAGGGGATGGGAACAATCGAAATGTGGAGCTTATTCAAGGAGCAGCTACTGCGTGTCCTTGCTAAGTATGTACCTGTGAGGCAGGGAGGAAGTTGTCGAGCGAGGGAGCCGTGGTTTACTAAAGAAGTTAAAGCGCTTGTCAAGAGGAAGAAGGCGGCTTATGTTGGGATGAGACGTGAAGGCTCAGTTAGGGCACTTGAGAGTTACAAGCTAGCCAGGAAGGATCTAAAGGGAGAGCTAAGAAGAGCAAGGAGAGGACACGAGAAGTCATTGGCGGATAGGATCAGGGAAAACCCTAAGGCTTTCGATAGGTATATCAGGAATAAAATTATATTAGGGCCAATCAAGGATAGTAGTGGGAAGTTGTGTGCGGAATCAGAGGAGATAGGGTAAGCGTTAAATGAATATTTTTCGTCAGTATTTACAGTAGAGAAAGAAAATGTTGTCGAGGAGAATACTGAGATTCAGACTACTAGGCTAGATGGGATTGAGGTTCACAAGGAGGAGGTGTTAGTAATTTTGGAAAGTGTGAAAATAGATAAGTCCCCTGGGCCAGATGGGATTTATCCTAGGATTCTCTGGGAAGCTAAGGAGGAGATTGCAGAGCCTTTGTCCTTGATCTTTATGTCGTCATTGTCGACAGGAATAGTGACGGAAGACTGGAGGATAGCAAATGTTGTCCCCTTGTTCAAGAATGGGAGTAGAGACAGCCCTGGTAATTATAGACCTGTGAGCCTTACTTCAGTTGTGGGTAAAATGTTGGAAAAGGTTATAAGAGACAGGATTTATAATCATCTTGAAAAGAATAAGTTCATTAGCGATAGTCAGCACGGTTTTGTGAAGGGTAGGTCGTGCCTCACAAACCTTATTGGGTTTTTCGAGAAGGTGACCAAACAGGTGGATGAGGGTAAAGCAGTGGATGTGGTGTACATGGATTTCAGTAAGCCGTTTGATAAGGTTCCCCACGGTAGGCTATTGCAGAAAATACGCAAGTATGGGGTTGAAGGTGATTTAGAGCTTTGGATCAGAAATTGGCTAGCTGAAAGAAGACAGAGGGTGGTGGTTGATGGCAAATGTTCATCCTGGAGTTTAGTTACTAGTGGTGTACCGCAAGGATCTGTTTTGGGGCCACTGCTGTTTGTCATTTTTATAAATGACCTGGAAGAAGGTGTAGAAGGGTGGGTTAGTAAATTTGCGGATGACACTAAGGTCGGTGGAGTTGTGGATAGTGCCGAAGGATGTTGTAGGGTACAGAGGGACAGAGATAGGCTGCAGAGCTGGGCTGAGAGATGGCAAATGAACTTTAATGCAGAAAAGTGTGAGGTGATTCACTTTGGAAGGAGTAACAGGAATGCAGAGGACTGGGCTAATGGGAAGATTCTTGGTAGTGTAGATGAACAGAGAGATCTTGGTGTCCAGGTACATAAATCCCTGAAAGTTGCTACCCAGGTTAATAGGGCTGTTAAGAAGGCATATGGTGTGTTAGCTTTTATTAGTAGGGGGATCGAGTTTCGGAGCCACGAGGTCATGCTGCAGCTGCACAAAACTCTGGTGAGACCGCACCTGGAGTATTGCGTGCAGTTCTGGTCACCGCATTATAGGAAGGATGTGGAAGCTTTGGAAAGGGTGCAGAGGAGATTTACTAGGATGTTGCCTGGTATGGAGGGAAGGTCTTACGAGGAAAGGCTGAGGGACTTGAGGTTGTTTTCGTTGGAGAGGAGGAGGAGGAGAGGTGACTTAATAGAGACATACAAGATAATCAGAGGGTTAGATAGGGTGGATAGTGAGAGTCTTTTTCCTCGGATGGTGATGGCAAACACGAGGGGACATAGCTTTGAGTTGAGGGGTGATAGATATAGGACAGATGTTAGAGGTAGTTTCTTTACTCAGAGTAGTAGGGGCGTGGAACGCCCTGCCTGCAACAGTAGTAGACTCGCCAACTTTAAGGGCATTTCAGTGGTCATTGGATAGACATATGGATGAAAATGGAATAGTGTAGGTCAGATGGTTTCACAGGTCGGCGCAACATCGAGGGCCGAAGGGCCTGTGCTGCACTGCAATGTTCTAATTTCTAATCTAATTTCTAATTCTAATGTTCTGAACAAAGAACAAAGAAAATTACAGCACAGGAACAGGCCCTTCGGCCCTCCAAGCCTGCGCCGATCCAGATCCTCTATCTAAACATGTCGCCTATTTTCTAAGGGTCTGTATCTCTTTTCTTACTGCCCATTCATGTATCTGTCTCGATACATCTTAAAAGACGCCATCGTGCCCGCATCTACCACCTCCGCTGGCAACGCGTTCCAGGCACCCACCACTCTCTGCGTAAAGAATTTTCCACGCATATCCCCCCTAAACTTTTCCCCTTTCACTTTGAACTCGTGTCCTCTCGTAATTGAATCCCCCACTCTGGGAAAAAGCCTCTTGCTATCCACCCTGTCTACACCTCTCATGATTTTGTACACCTCAATCAGGTCCCCCCTCAACCTCCGTCTTTCTAATAAAAATAATCCTAATCTACTCAACCTCTCTTCATAGCTGGCGCCCTCCATACCAGGCAACATCCTGGTGAACCTCCTCTGCACCCTCTCCAAAGCATCCACAACCTTTTGGTAATGTGGCGACCAGAACTGCACGCAGTATTCCAAATGTGGCCGAACCAAAGTCCTATACAACTGTAACATGACCTGCCAACTCTTGTACTCAATACCCCGTCCGATGAAGGAAAGCATGCCGTATGCCTTCTTGACCACTCTATTGACCTGCATTGCCACCTTCAGGGAACAGTGGACCTGAACACCCAAATCTCTCTGTACATCAATTTTCCCTAGGACTTTTCCATTTACTGCATCGTTCACTCTTGAATTGGATCTTCCAAAATGCATCACCTCGCATTTTCCCTGATTGAACTCCACCTGCCATTTCTCTGCCCAACTCTCCAGTCTATCTATATTCTGCTGTATTCTCTGACAGTCCCCTTCACTATCTGCTACTCCACCAATCTTAGTGTCGTCTGCAAACTTGCTAATCAGTCCACCTATACTTTCCTCCAAATCATTAATGTATATCACAAACAACAGTGGTTCCAGCACGGATCCCTGTGGAACACCACTGGTCACACGTCTCCATTTTGAGAAACTCCCTTCTACTGCGACTCTCTGTCTCCTGTTGCCCAGCCAGTTCTTTATCCATCTAGCTAGTACACCTTGGACCCCATGCGCCTTCACTTTCTCCATCAGCCTGCCATGGGGAACCTTATCAAACGCCTTACTGAAGTCCATGTATACGACATCGACAGCCCTTCCCTCATCAATCAACTTTGTCACTTCCTCAAAGAATTCTATTAAGTTGGTAAGACATGACCTTCCCTGCACAAAACCATGTTGCCTATCACTGATAAGCCCATTTTCTTCCAAATGGGAATAGATCCTATCCCTCAATATCTTCTCCAGCAACTTCCCTACCACTGATGTCAGGCTCACCGGTCTATAATTACCTGGATTATCCCTGCTACCCTTCTTAAACAAGGGGACAACATTAGCAATTCTCCAGTCCTCCGGGACCTCACCCGTGTTTAAGGATGCTGCAAAGATATCTGTTAAGGCCCCAGCTATTTCCTCTCTCGCTTCCCTCAGTAACCTGGGATAGATCCCATCCGGACCTGGGGACTTGTCCACCTTAATGCCCTTTAGAATACCCAACACTTCCTCCCTCCTTATGCCGACTTGACCTAGAGTAATCAAACATCTGTTCCTAACCTCAACATCCGTCATGTCCCTCTCCTCGGTGAATACCGATGCAAAGTACTCGTTTAGAATCTCACCCATTTTCTCTGACTCCAAGCATAACATTCCTCCTTTGTCCTTTAGTGGGCCAATCCTTTCTCTAGTTACCCTCTTTCTCCTTATATATGAATAAAAGGCTTTGGGATTTTCCTTAACCCTGTTTGCTAAAGATATTTCATGACCCCTTTTAGCCCTCTTAATTCCTCGTTTCAGATTGGTCCTACATTCCCGATATTCTTTCAAAGCTTCGTCTTTCATCAGCCGCCTAGACCTTATGTATGCTTCCTTTTTCCTCTGAGCTCATCTCACAATTTCACCTGTCAGCCATGGTTCCCTAATCTTGCCATTTCTATCCCTCATTTTCACAGGAACATGTCTCTACTGCACGCTAATCAACCTCTCTTTAAAAGCCTCCCACATATCACATGTGGATTTACCTTCAAACAGCTGCTCCCAATCTACATTCCCCAGCTCCTGCCGAATTTTGGTTTAGTTGGCCTTCCCCCAATTTAGCACTCTTCCTTTAGGACCACTCTCGTCTTTGTCCATGAGTATTTTAAAGCTTACGGAATTGTGATCACTATTCCCAAAGTAGTCCCCTACTGAAACTTCAAACACCTGGCCGGGCACATTCCCCAACACCAGGTCCAGTATGGCCCCTTCCCGAGTTGGACTATTTACATACTGCTCTAGAAAACCCTCCTGGATGCTCCTTACAAATTCTGCTCCATCTAGACCTCTAACACTAAGTGAATCCCAGTCAATGTTGTGAAAATTAAAATCTCCTTTCACCACCACCCTGTTGCTCCTACATCTTTCCATAATCTGTTTACATATTTGTACCTCTATCTCATGCTCGCTGTTGGGAGGCCTGTAGTACAGCCCCAACATTGTTACCGCACCCTTCCTATTTCTGAGTTCTGTCCATATTGCCTCACTGCTCGAGTCCTCCATAGTGCCCTCCTTCAGCACAGCTGTGATATCCTCTTTGACCAGTAATGCAACTCCTCCACCCCTTTTACCTCCCTCTCTATCCCGCCTGAAGCATCGATATCCTGGGATATTTAGTTGCCAATCATGCCCTTCCCTCAACCAAGTCTCAGTAATAGCAATAACATCATACTCCCAGGTACTAATCCAAGCCCCAAGTTCATCTGCCTTACCTACTACACTTCTTGCATTAAAACAAATGCACCTCAGACCACCAGTCCCTTTACATTCATCATCTGCTCCCTGCCTGCTCTTCCCCTTAATCACACTGATTTCATTATCTAGTTCCTTACAGGCTTTTGTTACTACCTCCTTAATGTCAACTGACCTCCTCAATTGGTTCCCATCCCCCTGCCACATTACTTTAAACCCTCCCCAACAGCGTTAGCAAAAGCACCCCCAAGGACATTGGTTCCAGTCCGGCCCAGGTGTAGACCGTCCAATTTGTAATAGTCCCACCTCCCCCAGAACCGGTCCCAATGTCCCAAAAATCTGAACCCCTCCTTCCTGCACCATCTCTCAAGCCACGCATTCATCCTGACTCTTCTTTCATTTTTACTCTGACTATCACGTGGCACTGGTAGCAATCCTGAGATTACTACCTCTGAGGTCCTACTTTTTAACTTGGCTCCTAATTCCCTAAACTCTGCTTGTAGGACCTCATCCCGTTTTTTACCTATATCATTGGTGCCTATGTGCACAACGACAACTGGCTGTTCACCCTCCCCCTTTAGAATGTTCTGCAGCCGATCTGAGACATCCCTGACCCGTGCACCTGGGAGGCAACATACCATTCGGAAGCCTCGTTTTCAACCACAGAACCGCCTATCTACTCCCCTTACAATCGAATCCCCTACGACTACAGCCCTTCCACTCTTTTTCCCGCCCTTCTGAACAGAAGAGCCAGCCACGGTGCCAGGAACCTGGCTACTGCTGCCTTCCCCTGGTGAGCCATCTCCCTCAACAGTATCCAAAACAGTATACTTATTTTGGAGGGAGATGACCGCAGGGGACTCCTGCGCTGCCTTCCTGCTCTTTCTCTGCCTTTTGGTCACCCTTTCTCCCTCAGCAATCCTAATCTTCGGTGTGACCAATTCACTAAACGTGCTATCCACGACCTCCTCAGCATCGCGCATGCTCCAAAGTGAGTCCATCTGCAGCTCGAGAGCCGTCATGCGGTCTAACAAGAGCTGCAGTTGGACACACTTCCTGCACGTGAAGGAGTCAGGGACATCAGCCGTGTCCCTGAGCTCCCACATTGAGCAAGAGGAGCATGACACAGTTCTAATTTCTAATAAGGTGTATATGTGCATAAGTCATTGAAGATGGCAGGACAGGCTGAGAAAGCGGTTAATAAAGCATACAGTTTCCTGGGCTTTATTAATAGTGGCATAGAGTGCAAGAACAAGGAAGCTATGTTGAACTTGTACAAGACACTAGTTCGGCCTCAGCTGGAGCACTGCGTCCAATTCTGGGTGCCGCACTTTAAGAAAGACGTGAGGGCATTGGCGAGAGTACAGAAAAGATTCACGAGAATGGTTCCAGGGATGAGGAATTTCAGTTATGAAGATAGATTGGAGAAGTTAGGACTGTTTTCCTTGGAGAAGAGAAGGCTGAGAAGTGATTAGATGGAGGTTTTCAGAATCATGAGGGGTCTGGACAGAGTAGATAGAGAGAAACTGTTCCCACTCGTGAAAGGATCAAGAATGAGAGGGCACAGATTTAAACTATTTGGTAAGAGAAGCAAAAGTGACATGAGGAAAAACTTTTTCATGCAGCGAGTGGTTAAGGTCTGGAATGCTCTGCCTGAGAACGTAGTGGAAGCAGGTTCAATTGAAGCATTCAAAGGGAATTAGACAGTTCTGAGAAAAGGAAGATTGTACAGGGTTATGGGGAGAAGGCAGGGAAATGGAACTGAGGGAACTGCTCTTTCGGAGAGCCAGTGTGGACATGATGGGCCAAATGGCCTCTTCCTGCACTGTAATGATGCTGTGATTCTATGTGATCATGAAATTCAGCTTCAGTGACATCTTGAATATTTCCCATTCAACATAAAAAGCATACCTCTAGCTGTTTCTGATCAACATTTCTAAAGCATGACAAGGCAACTGAGAATCGCTGATAAATGTGTAGGTTTTTAATATAACTGTATGATGGATAATAATTGATGAATATATATTCTCCTTTAACATCATATCTGGGGACAAAGTCACATTTTTCTTATAAATTGTACAGCAGTTGTTTGCAATTGCTTGTCAGATAAAGTCTGCAACCAAACTGGACCTTCCCTCAAATAAAATTGTACATCTGTGTCGTATCAACTCACATAATTCTTCCTTTGTCTGTTCAGGAAGCCAAGAACAATAATTTCAAAGTTTCTGGTTCTGAATATTATACAGAACCAGGAAACAGCTCCATTTAGCCCTGTGTAATTGCTTTCCATTGCTTCCATAAGTGGGGCTGCAGCTCCCAGGTTGTGATCTATAGAGATTTGAACAGGTCACATTTCAATCATCAGTTCGGTTGTGTGCTCCACTATGTCTGCTTCCTCAACACTGTTCTAGTCTACCAAGTCCAACATTGAAATTTTCTCATGTTCTTTTGTGACAGATGAAACTGCTAGTTCAAAAACAAGAGTTTCCAAAATAAAGAGAATGTGCTTCAAGTTTACTCCAGAGCTAGGAGATCTAATCACATTTCATAGCTGTTACATCAAAGTTGTTATAGTACAGCTACAACACTGACATCTACCCAACTAAGTGGAAAACTGTCCATATATGTCCAGTCCATAAAAAGCAGGACAAATCTAATCAGCCCATCATTCTACTCTCAATGATCAATAAAGTGATGGAAGGGATTGTCGACAAGTGCCATCAAGCAGCATTTACACACCAACAACCTGCTCACTGATGCTCAGTTTGGGTTCCAACAGGACCGCTCAGCTTCAGACCTCATTACAGCCTCAGTCAAAACATGGACAAAAGAACTAAATGCTAGAGGTGAGAAGTGATTGCCCTTTACACCAAGGCAGCACTTGGCTAAGTGTGTCATCAAAGAGCCTGAGTAAAATTCAAGCTTCTGGGAATCAGCTAATACTCTCCACTGGTTGGAGTCATACCTAGCACAAAGAAAAATGGTTGTGGTTGTTGGAGGCCAATCATCTACGTCCAGGACACTGCTGCAGAAGTTCCTCAGGGGAGTATCCTAGGCCCAACCATCTTCAGTTGCTTCATCAATTACCATCCCTCCATCATAAGGGCAGAGGTAGGAATGTTCGCTGATGACTGCACAATGTTCAGCACCATTTGCAACTCCTCAGATACTGAAACAGCCTGTGTCCAGATGCAGCAAGACCTGGACAACATCCAGGCTTGGGCTGATAAGTGGCAAGTAACATTCGTGCCACACAAGTGCCAGGTAATGACCATCTCATATATGAGAGATTGTAACCAGCTCTCCTTGACACTTACCAGCATTACCATGATCACATCCCCCTCCATCATCATCCTGAGGGTCATTACTAACTTAACTGGACACCACATAAATACTGTGGCTACAAGAGCAGGTCAGAGGCTGTGAATTCTGCGGCAAGTAACTCATCTAACTCCACAAAGTCTGTCCACCATCTACAAGGCACAAGTCAGGAGTGTGATGGAATACTCTCCACTTGCCTGGATGAGGACAGCTTCAACAACACAAGAAGCTGAACACCATCCAGGTCTAAGCAGCCTGCTTGATTGGCACCCCCATCCACCACCTTCAACATTCATTCCCTCCACCACTGCCGCACAGTGGCAGCAGTGTGTACGATCTACAAGATGCACTGCAGCAATTCGCCAAGGCTCCTTCGACAACACCTTCCAAACCTGTGACCTCTACCATCTGGGACGACAACAGCAGAAGATGCTTGGGAACACCACCACCTGCAAGTTCCCCTCCAAACCACACACCATTCTCACTTGGAAATATATCGCCGTTCCTTCATCACTGGGCCAAGATCCTGTAACTCCCGATTTAACAGCCGGAATACCTACAAAGTGTGAATTGCAATGGTTCAGGGATAGGGCTAATCATCACCTTCTCAAAGGTAATGAGAGATGGCAATAATGCTGACATTTCCAGAGACACCCATATCCCATCAACAAATAAAAATAGTCAATTAAAAACATTAAGACAACATTCTGATATAGAATCTCCTCGCTGTAACATATCTCACTAATCTGGAGGGTTGCATCTCTCTGACACTCCAGGGGCTCGATCAATAACATCTATTATCGAGTGCTGAAAAGATATGTATGAGCATTTTTGGCACCTCCCAGTGCATAGAGCTACCAAGTAGCTAAAATTAGTAGTAGCACTCAAATCTCTGAGTTAGAAAGTCACAGGTTCAAATGGGACATCCAGATGTTGTGTAGGGTGCTATAAAAATGTACTCTTCCTTTATCTCTCAATATCATAGGGTAGTTCCAAGTTAACAGTGGCAGCAAATTATAATGCTGAACTCTAATTACAGTATCATGTCTCAAGCAAGATGCATGTGAAAAACAATCCTTTGAAGCATCACTTTTGTTACCAATTCATGCAATCTCATTGGTCATCGTCATGCATAACCAATGGAAGAAATCCCATACTACAAATGGAGCTTAACATTCACTTCTCTGAAAGCCAGGACAAGGATAGTACTGAATGTTTCAAGAGAAGAACGAATGCTGTCAACCTCAGCACCAAGGGAAAAAAAACATTAAACTCCCATCCACAATACCTTCATTCATATGTCTATGATTTGGCAAAACAAAAAAACTTCCAAAACCAAGCTGCCTTGCTTATAGTTTCAGTTTGTTTCCTTAACTGTGTTAATGTTGGCCAAGAAAGAAAACAAAGGCACCAACTGCAGCCTAATCTGAAAAAGAAATTAATCAAAAGATCACAGAGAGATATGGGCGGTACTGGAAGCTCTCAATTAAATCAATAAGGCAAGTTAAGAATGCATTTAAATTTGTACCTACATTGATCTTTATAGCCTAGAGGATCGTTCATGGCATTGCATGTTAAATCAAAGGATATGTTTTTTCTCCTAACTGACTGCTGTGTCCATGTTGCCATCTTACTGGGTTTCTTCTAATCTTTGCTCTGTTTGGTTCTTTTCTGTTTATTTCATAATGCTCCTTGATCATCTTTTTCTTTCCCATTAAGTAGGTAGTGATGGGTGGTGAAGTGAGAAGCAGGGGGCTGCAGATAACATTTTTATTTTTTTTATTTTAGAGATACAGCACTGAAACAGGCCCTTCGGCCCACCCAGTCTGTGTCGACCAACAACCACCCATTTATACTTCTTCTTTGGCCTCCTTGTCTCGAAAGACAGTGGGTAAGCGCCTGGAGGTGGTCAGTGGTTTGTGAAACAGCGCCTGGAGTGGCTATAAAGGCCAATTCTAGAGTGACCGACTCTTCCACAGGTGCTGCAGATAAAATTGGTTGTCGGTGCTGTTATGCAGTTGGCTGTCTCCTTGCGCTTCTGTCTTTTTTTCCTGCCAACTGCTAAGTCTCTTCGACTCGCCACAATTTAGCCCTGCCTTTATGGCTGACCGCCAGCTCTGGCGATCGCTGGTGACTGACTCCCACGACTTGCGATCAATGTCACAGGACTTCATGTCACGTTTGCAGACGTCTTTAAAGCGGAGACAAGGACGGCCGGTGGGTCTGATACCAGTGACGAGCTCGCTGTACAATGTGTCCTTGGGGATCCTGCCATCTTCCATGCGGCTCACATGGCCAAGCCATCTCAGGCGCCGCTGGCTTAGTAGGGTGTAAATGCTGGGGATGTTGGCCGCCTCGAGGACTTCAGTGTTGGAGATACGGTCCTGCCACCTGATGCCAAGGATTCTCCGGAGGCAGCAAAGATGGAATGAATTGAGACGTCGCTCTTGGCTGACGTACGCTGTCCAGGCCTCGCTGCCGTAGAGCAAGGTACTGAGGACACAGGCTTGATACATGCGGACTTTTGTGTTCTGGGTCAGTGCGCCATTTTCTCACACTCTCTTGGCCAGTCTGGACATAGCAGAGGAAGCCTTTCCCATGCGCTTGTTTAATTCTGCATCGAGAGACAGGTTACTGGTGATAGTTGAGCCTAAGTAGGTGAACTCTTGAACTACTTCCAGAGTGTGGTCGCCGATATTGACGGATGGAGCATTTGTGATGTCCTGTCCCATGATGTTCGTTTTCTTGAGGCTGATGGTTAGGCCAAATTCGGTGCAGGCAGCCGCAATCCTGTCGATGAGTCTCTGCAGACACTCTTCTGTGTGGGACATTAAAGCAGCATCATCAGCAAAGAGGAGTTCCCTGATGAGGACTGTCCATACTTTGGTCTTCGCTCTTAGACGGGCAAGGTTGAACAACCTGCCATCTGATCTTGTGTGGAGGAAAATTCCTTCTTCTGAAGACTTGAACACATGAGAGAACAGCAGAGAGAAGAAGATCCCAAACAGTGCAGGTGCGAGAACACAGTCCTGTTTCACGCCACTCAGGATAGGAAAGGGGTCTGATGAGGCGCCGCTATGCTGAATTGTGCCTTTCATATTGTCATGGAATGAGGTGAGGATACTTAGTAGTTTTGGTGGGCGTCTGCTGACAAGGTCGAAGGCTTTGGTGAGATCAATGAAAGCAACGTAGAGGGGCATCCGTTGTTCATGGCATTTCTCCTGTAGCTGTCCAAGGGAGAACAGCATGTCAATGGTGGATCTCTCTGCCCGAAAGCCACACTGTGCCTCAGGGTAGACACGCTCAGCCAGCTTCTGGAGCCTGTTTAAAGCGACTCGAGCAAAGACTTTCTCCACTATGCTGAGCAGGGAGATTCCACGGTAGTTGTTGCAGTCACCGCGGTCACCCTTGTTCTTATAGAGGGTGATGATATTGGCATTGCGCATGTCCTGTGGTACTGCTCCCTCATCTCAGCACAGGCAAAGCAGTTCGTACAGTGCTGAAAGTATAGCAGGCTTGGCACTCTTGATGATTTCAGGGGTAATGCCGTCCTTCCCAGGGGCTTTTCCACTGGCTAGAGAATCAATGGCATCACTGAGTTCCGATTTTGTTGGCTGTTTGTCCAGCTCATCCATGACTGGCAGAGACTGAGCTGCATTGAGGGCAGTCTCAGTGACAACATTTTATACTAATCCTACATTAATCCCATATTCCCTATCACATCCCCACCACCTACCTACACTAGGGGCAATTTACAATGGCCAATTTACCTATCAACCTGCAAGTCTTTGGCTGTGGGAGGAAACCGGAGCTTCTCTTTGGCCTCCTTATCTCGAGAGACAATGGGTAAGCGCCTGGAGGTGGTCAGTGGTGTGTGGAGCAGCGCCTGGAGTGGCTATAAAGGCCAATTCTAGAGCGACAGGCTCTTCCACAGGTGCTGCAGAAAAATTTGTTTGTCGGGGCTGTTACACAGTTGGCTCTCCCCTTGCGCTTTTGTCTTTTTTCCTGCCAACTGCTCAGTCTCTTCGACTCGCCACACTTTAGCCCCACCTTTATGACTGCCCGCCAGTCCTATTCCCTATCACATCCCCACCACCTACCTGCACTAGGGGCAATTTACAATGGGCAATTTACCTATCAACCTGCAAGTCTTTGGCTGTGGGAAGAAACCGGAGCACCCGGCAGAAAACCACACGGACACAGGGAGAACTTGCAAACTTGGCACAGACAGTACCCAGAACCAAACCATAAATCTTGCGATTTACCCCCACATCGTGCCGTTATACCTTGGAAGACCTTGCCAACACTGGCACCCCTATCCACTCCCATCAACTCCTGAAATCAATCAGTAAACCAAATTCCACCTTGTACAACTAAGAAACCCAGTCTTACAAAATGTCTTTATTCCACCACAGCCTCCAAACCCTCAGACATAAATGTGCCCCATTTCATGCAGTCTCCCTCCTGCCCTCAGTTTATGATCGCAGTAAGTTTGACCCAATGTGTAACCCAAAATCCCCCCTGCACCCATCCGCATGCATATTGGCTGCCAAAGCCTATTATGTCTTGCTTCCTCATCAGCCTTTCTCAAGCCCCAATCTCCTCCTCACCTGACTGTGCTATTTATCTCTCCTTGAAGTATTTTACTATTTATTTTACCTCAGCATTGCTTCTTTGTTGCAACCACCTCAACCTTGAATTTCCCTCTCCCATCCCCCACACAAGCCGGCAGCTACCCAGCTGCAATCCATGACCCTCTCAACATTCTTCGATTGGACTTGACATATGACCAATCACTGCCTCCTTTAACAGCAGCAACTCCAACCCTTCACACTCACTAACCTTTCCACCCAACCCCTTCAAGAGCTACACCCAACAACCTCCTTTCTCGTCATGCATTCTGCGCACCAATTCCCTGTACTCTACCACCAGAACAATCACCAGCCTTCTCCACATTTCCCTCCAGGATACCCACTAACTCACAATCAAGTGAGTTGCTATTCACACCTTTATTGTGGATTAGACTGATATCCTAGCTTTGGCTAAATATCGGCGACATCTTGTCCCTTACCCAAAGCCTCATGTGGCCACAACTTCCCTGACCGAACTGCCATGGTAATCAATCCTTGGCCCCCTCCTACTTCTCATCTACATGCTACCCCTTGGCCACATCAACTGAAAGCACAGCGTTAGTTTTTGCACGTAAGCTGACAGCTCTACCCCACCACCACCTCTCTCGACTCCTCTACTTTTACTAAATTATCAGACTGCTTATCAAACATCCAGTACTGGATAAGCAGAAATTTCCTCCAACTAAACATTGGGAAGACTGAAGCCATTGTCTTCGGTCTCCTCTTCAAATTCCATTCTCTAGCTACCAACTTCATGCGGTCCCTGGCAACATTCTGAGATTAAGCCAGTCTGTTTGCAATCTTGGTGTCACATTTAACTCCGAGATGGGCTTCCGACCTCATACTCGTGCCATCACTAAGACTGCCTATTAAAGGCCTGCTACCCAACCCAGACATGTGCTGGGTTCGGGTCAGGTCCCTCTTCCGGGCTCGGGTCGTGTTAGGTTGGTTCAGGCCGGGCCGGACTCACACGGTAAGTGCTCTGCTGGCAAGTACTGAAATGAAAAAACTTACCTGAGCTCAAACTCCAGGACGAAACTGAGTCTGCGCAGTGAGCCAGTGATGTCACTATGACATCATCATGCATGCACTGCAGCTTCCTGCAGGTTCAGTGTCAGGACGATAACTAAAGGGATGGTCGAGTCAGGTCGGAGTTGGAGTCGAGCAAAATCTGAGGGGAATCGGGCCGGATGGGGCTTGGGTCCGCTGTGGTTCGGTCAGGTTCGAGTCATGTTCTGTTTGCCGACCTGAGCAGGCCTTTACTGCCTATTGCCCCCTCCCAACTTGGCCCTGTCTCAGCTCATCTGCTGCCGAAACCCTCATTCATGCCTTCTGTTACCTCCAGACTTGATTCTTCCAACACCCAGAGCGAGAAACAGCATGAGCAGAGTGTGGAATAAAGAACCCAGGAGAGGGAGAGAGAGATAGAGAGAGAGATAGAGAGCGCATGTGAGCGTTCACCAACAGCAGGAAACAACAGGAGCAGAGTGAAGCATAAAGAGCCCAGAGGAGGGGGGGGGGGGGGGGGGGGGGAGAGAGAAAGCGAAAGAGAAAAAGAGAGAAAGAGAGAAAGAGAAAAAGAGAGAAAGAGAAAAAGAGAGAAAGAGAAAAAGAGAGAAAGAGAAAAAGAGAGAAAGAGAAAAAGAGAGAAAGAGAAAAAGAGAGAAAGAGAAAAAGAGAGAAAGAGAGAAAGAGAGAAAGAGAGAAAGAGAGAAAGAGAGAAAGAGAGAAAGAGAGAAAGAGAGAGAAAGAGAGAGAAAGAGAGAAAGAGAGAAAGAGAGAAAGAGAGAAAGAGAGAAAGAGAAGAGAGAAAGAGAGAAAGAAAGAGAGAAAAAGAGAGAGAGAAAAAGAGAGAAAGAGAAAAAGAGAGAGAAAAGTTTTTCCTCATAAGTCCCCCTATATATCTTATCCAAAATCTTAAATCTGTGTCCACTATCCTTGTATCAGCAGCTAATGGGAACAGTTTTCCCTTGTCTACCTTATCTAAACCGAATCTTCGACACCTCTATCAAACCTCTCCTCAATCTCCTTCGCTCCAACCTAGCCCTGTAGCTAAAATCCCTCATCTCTGGAACCTTTCTGGTAAATCTCCTCTGCACCCTATCAAGGGCCCTCACATCCTTTCTGAAGTGTGGTGACCAGAAATGGACACAATACTCTAGTTGTGACCTAACAGAAACTTTATAAATGTTCAACACAGCTTCCCTGCTTAGGTACTCAATACCTCTATTTATGAAGCCCAAGATGCCATATGCTTTTCTAACTACTCTCTCAAGATGTCCTGACACCTTCAAAGATCTACGCACATGAACCCCCCAGGTCCCTCTGGCCCTGCACACACTTAATGTGCCATTAAGTCTATACTAACGCTCGTGGTCCCTTCTGCCAAAATGCATCATCTCACACATCTCTATGAAATTCCATCAGGCATTTATCTGTCCATTCTGCTAGTCTATGTCCTGCTAGAGTCAATTAGCATTATCCTTGCTGTTTGGTATCATCAGCAAATGTTGAAACTTTACTCTTTATTCCAATATCCAATCAAATTATATACATCAAAAAAGGAAGACATATCAGAAGCACTGATATGGAAGGTTACATCATCAGAACAGATAAGTGTCAAAGAGTCTTAACAGCACAGAAAGAACTCATTCGGCCTATCAGGTCTGTGCTGGCTGTCTGTAGAGCAATCCAGTCAAACCTCCCCACAATCTTCTTTGCTATAAGCTTCTCTAACCTAACCTTGTAACTAAAATCCCTAATCTCTGGAACCATTCTTGTAAACCTCCTCTGGACCCTCACATCCTTCCTCAGAACTGGATGCAATACTTCAGTTGTGACATAACCAGGGCTTTATAAAGATTTAGCATAACTTCCCTGCTTTTGTACTGAATACCTCTATCTATGAAGCCCAAGATATGCTTTGCTAACTGCTTCCTCAACATGTCCTGCCACCTTCAAAGATCTATGCACATGCACCCCCCAGGTTCCTCTGTCCCTGCAGACACATAAGAACTGTGCCATTAAGTCTATATTGCCTCTCCCAATCCCTACTGCCAAAATGCATCATCTCACACTTTTCTATTAAATTCTATGTGCCACAGAATGGCTACCATTCTGCTAGCCTATCTATGTCCTGTTGCAGTTGATTGACATCATCTTCACTGTTTGCTACTCCTCCAAGTTTGGTATCATCAGCAAATGTTTAAATTTTACTCTGTATTTCAATATCCAATCATTTATGTACATCATAAAAGCAGTGGTCCTGTTAGTTTTTTTTAATTCTTTTCATGGGATGCAGTCATCACTGGTAAGGCCAGCATTTATTGCCCTGGACAACTGAGTGGCTTGCTAGGCCATTTCAGAGGGCAGTTAAGAGTTAACTACATTGCTGTGGGTCTGGAGTCACATGTAGGTCAAACCAGGTAAGGACAGATTTCCTTCCCTGAAGGACATTAGTGAACCAGATGGGTTTTTTGACAATCGATTATAGTTTCATGGCACCATCACTGATGCTTGGGCAGCCAAGTTTTTATTAATTAAAATGAATTGAATTTAAATTCCATCCACAGCCATGGTGGGATTTGAACCCATGTCCCCAGGGCATAGTCTGGGCCTCTGTCAATGTTTTTTTAAAAATTCATATAGCCAACATCCACTGCATTCCCCTCATCAACCTTCCCTGTTCATTCATCAAAAAATGTAATTAGATTAGTAAGCATGATCAGCCTTTAACAAATGCGTGCTGGCTTTCCTTAATTAACTCGAACCTCTCCAAGTGCCTGATTTTTTTCCAATTATTGTTTCTAAAATCTTACCCACCATCAATGTTAGACTGTAGTTACTAGGAACGTCCTTACACCCTTTCTGACTAAGGGTGCCACATTTGCCACTTTCTAATCCTCTGGCAGCCAGCCTGTATCAAGGGAAGATCGGAAGCCCTTCTGCTATCTCCACCCCAACCTCCCTCAGCAATCTGGGATGTGAGCCATCTGGACCAGGTGATCTATCCACTCAAAGCATCGCCAGCCATTCCAGTGCATCCTGATCAATTTTCACCCCATCCATTACTATACCATCTCCACTTCTACTGATATTTTTCAGTAAACACTGATACAAAGTGCAGATTAAGTATTTTAGGCTTATTCTGTGCTTCTAAGTATATACCACCCTCTTTGTCCCTAATAGGCCCCACCCAACCTTGCACTTACCTGCTTACTATTTACATGCCAGGAGAAGAGATTTTTTGAGTTCCTTTTTGTTAAATGCCATTCTATTCTTATATTCTCTCTTTGCCAGTCTAATCTTTTTCAGTTCCTCTCTCAATTTATTGTATATGGCTGGTTCTTGCTTGAAGAATTCACCTGACATGCATCATACACCCTCCTTTTTTTGTTTCATCATATTCTTTACCTTCCTCATCATCCAAGCAGCCCTGGCTTGAGTTCCCTAACTTTTCCCTCTTGCTGGAATGTACCTAGCCTATACGGAAAAATCTTCTCCTTTAATGGTCACCCATTGTTGTCATTGCCTTTCCTCTCAGTCTTTGGTTCCATTTTACCCTGGCTACATCCCCTCTGATTTCATTACCCACCAGAAATGATACACTGATTGCTCTGGTTGACAATAGATGAGGTTTATTAATTAAAACTGGAGGAAAATATGAGCAAACAAAGCAGATTTTTCTAGATTACTGTAAAATAATGCTCGAGTTGCCAATATTTTAAATCTGCCTCAAAAATGTCAATAACTATTGTAACATCTGTGAGCGAGCACACATTAAATCAGATCTTGAGTATTTCCATCCTGACCTCATTTATTTAAGTGTCTGACCACACAGATCTACTCAAGGGGCTTATGCTGGGTGTACGGGGAATCAAAGGATGTGTGCAAGAGAAATAAATATCAAAAGGTATCTTTCACAGTTGGTCAAAAGACTGCGACACCTCTCGCAATTAAGCAAAGCTCACCATTGTTACAAAAAGTTTTCTGCTACAGACGGTTTCATAGATATCAAGGAAGATGCTCAGGTACCAGTCTCAGGCTGTTAGCCTTTAGAACAACCCTCCCCCCTATGTAAGGCTAGACAGTCAGTCAGTGACTCTTCAAAGGCTTAATACCATAGTTCACAGAATAAACTTAAATATGGGCATATTACCTGACCACAAGCTGAACAACAGGTTTTTAAATGCTTTAATTTGAGATTGCATATTTACAGTGCTTTATATGCCAATGGACAAGTGCTACAAACTATGAATATGCAATTATTTAGGCATGGAGCTTAAGAATTCACACCATTTAATTGGCAGAACAAAACTGTATCTGTGAATCTTCAAACATATGTAGCAATTTGCCAAGATTCATTCACGTCACTTTGAACTTCCAACTAAAATTAGAAGGGAAATGCAGTCATGACAACAACGCTTAGAGTCACAATCATTTACGACACAGGAGGCCGCCATTCGGCCCATTGAGTGCATGCTGGCTCTCCATGGAGCTATGCAATCAGTTCCACTCCCCAGCTTGATCCCCTTGGTCCTGAAAGTCTATTTCTCTCAGGTGGCTATCAAACTTCCTCCTGCAGTCACTCATCGTCTTCGTTTCCACCACCCTTGTGGGCAGCAACTTCCAGGTCACTAAAATGTAAAAAAGTGCTTCCTCAGATTCCCCTGCATCTCTTGCCCAAATCTTTCAACCTGTGTCCGCTAGTCCTTGTATCATTTGCTAATGGGAACAGTTTTTCCTTGTCTAACTTGTCTAAGCCTGTCATAATCTTGTACAATTCTATTAAATCACCCCTCAATCTCCTTTGGTCCAAGGAGAACAGACCCAGCTTTTCCAACCTAACCTTGTAACGAAAATCTTCCATCCTGGGACTATTCTGGTAAATCTCCTCTGCACCCTCTCAAGGGCCATCACATCCTTCCTGAAGTGTGGTGACCAGAACTGGACGCAGTACTCTAGTTGGGGAATATCCAGAGCTTTATAATGGTTTAGCATAACCTCCCTGCTTTTATACACAAAGGCTCTATTTATAAAGCTTAGTGACAAATCTGGAAATCACCATAAATTAAAAATACACAGGTCTATATTCAAATACATTACTGTACTCTATAGAAGGGCATTTTGTGCACTAGCAAAAAATGAGAAGCTCAATGTCACGCACATCAGAAGTGTGATGATACAACAATCATGGACTAAACTTCAAAGAGTTATAAAAACTGACTTCATCTTTGAAAAAAATGAACCTTTGTTTTAAAAAGTGAACAATGGTTCGAAATGGCCACCGAAGAAAAGGGACTGTCTTTGTGCATTCACATTGTCTGACGAAGACAAAGGACAAATCTTCAAAGTTAAGAGGTGTCAACATGCATCCCATTCAACAACATTCCAGAATTGAATGCGTCCTTCTGAAACAAACAAGGTGTGAAGTCGCCACGTTCTGGGCCATTGTGCAATCACCATAGGTAAGAGATCAGAACGTCTCCTACCAGGAGCTAAGTAGTAATACAGCTTTGCTTGAAAAAACAGCCGAAAGAGAACAAGCTAAAAAGAGAGAGAAGCAACATCCAGCTGTTTGCTTTTGTCCAGCAAGTCAGAAGGCACGTGCCCTGGTGTAGAATCCGACATCTACATTATACAGCAGTGAATTGGAAGTGATCCACTGTCTTGAACTGAACTTTAGATAAAGAGAGAAATCTACAATCATCTCAGGCCTGCACCCATTGAGAACCAATTCCAAGAGAATTCAACAGGCTTATCATGACCTCCCCCGACCCTCACTAAACAATCACTTCCTTTTTTACCCTCTCTATGTGCCTCTTTTGTGTGTGTGTGTGAGGGAGTGAGGGAAAGTAAGAGAGAGCGCAAATGCGTGAGTGGATGCGGTTGCAATATTTTCCGGATAAGGTATATTGATCAACAAACAATTGAGTTTCTGCTTTTATAAACCTACAGCAAAACCTGTCACTGTCTGTTTATTTGAAAAATAAAACAGCTGTCATGGTCCTGTAGTTCTTTTTCGGAATATGCAGTTTGCCTTTAAGGCTTGCAAAGGATCAGTATTGCTTTAAGAGCCGGCAAATCTCAGGAGTTATAAAAAGGTGCATTTTCGTTGCCTTAGAAACAGCCATTTGGAGACTGCGATTCAAAGGGTTCATTCTCGATAGCATGGAAACAGCCACTCGGAGTGAGCCTGATGCAATACATTTGTTTCAATTCAGTTTAAACTAGCTTTTAGTGAGACAGTTTGAACAGACAGAAGACACAGGACACAGCTGTGATGAGCACACCTGGAAAAGAGTTCTCTACCAATTAAAATGAAGGAAGAGAATTTTGGTCTGTTTAATTATTATTTCTCAAAATTCTAAAACATCAAGCCATCTGGTAATTTAAATTGAAGAAAGGGAAGTTAGACTGTGACAATCTTTTATCCCTCAGAAACTCTAAAGTCAGATTGATTTTATCGGAAGTGTTTGCAAGTTGTTAATTGTAGAAATTCATCGCCGAAGGAGGAAGCATCACCTACTAAAGTTAGACTACGGACTGTGGAAGAATCTTTTCTCCCGCATCGGATGACTGTGAGGACTTCAAGCAACCTCGGACTGTAAATTTGCAAGGACTCTATTTTCTTTTCTATTTTAAATGTTGTTTATATCTTCATAGTGTTTAAGAATTTAGATCTTTTAATTAAAGAGTTAATTTGTTGATTTAAAGTCACCTGGTTTGGTTCGCCTCACTCGGGGGTTAATAGATGGTACAATTTTGTAGGTCTTTCTTTAACTTGGAAAGTTTTTAAACGATATGTTAGCTGATCCGTGGAACGACGGGATTGAATTAACAGTGCGTTGGTCCCACCACAATCAGAATCGTATATTTTGATTGAGGGCTTTGATAGGAGCGGTCGGCCGCAACACAGCAAGGAGTTAAACCTTAATAACAAAAGACACTTGCTGCTGTCAGGTGAGTAGTTGAACAGTGGGAATCACCCACATCACACCACGTGGCCTTAACTTCAGCAATTTTGAAGTCAGCTATACTCCAATTATATCATAAAACTTAAGAAAATTAAAGGATGCATTATACATATCAATACATTAAAGAAATTAAATGCCTTTTCAATTGGAAAAGCAGCATACATACATTCTAAATAACAATCCATAACAGGTCACTTACAAAATTGTGGCAGCCATGTTCGTGGTCACACACCAAATTACCTGATAATTTCTTTATATTCATTCATGGGATGTGGGCATCACTGGCTAGGCCAGCATCTATTGCCTATCCCTAATTGCCCTTGAGAAGGTGGTGGTGAGCTGCCTTCTTGAACTGCTGGAGTCCGTGTGGGGTAGGTATACCCACAGTGCTGTTAGGGAGTACCAAGATTTTGACCCAGTGAAGGAACGGTGATATAGTTCCAAGGCAGGATGCTGTGAGACTTGGAGGGAACTTGCAGGTGGTGGTGTTCCCATGTATTTGCTGCCCTTGTCCTTCTAGTTGGTAAAGGTCGCGGGTTTGGAAGGTGCTGTATAAGAAGCCTTGGTGCGTTGCTGCAGTGCATCTTGTAGATCGTACACACTGCTGCCACTGTGCGTCAGTGGTGGAGGGAGTGAATGTTTGAGGATGGGGGTGGCAATCAAGCAGGCTGCTTTGTCCTGGGTGGTGTCGAGCTTGAGTCTTGTTGGAGCTGCACCCATCCAGGCAAGTGGAGATTATTCCATCACACTCCTGACTTGTGCCTTGTAGATGGTGGACAAGCTTTGGGGAGTCAGGAGATGAGTTACTCACTTCAGGATTCCCAGCATCTGACCTGCTCTTGTAGCCATGGTATTTATATGGCTACACCAGTTCAGTTTCTGGTCAATGGTAACCCCTAGGATGTTGTTTGTGGGGGATTCAGCGATGGCAATGCCATTGAATGTCAAGGGGCGATGGTTAGATTCTCTCTTGTCGGAGATAGTCATTGCCTCGCACTTGTGTGGCACGAATGTTACTTATCAGCCCAAGCCTGGATATTGTCCAGGTCTTGTTGCATTTCTACATGGACTGCTTCATTATCTGAGGGGTCGCGAATGGTGCTGAACATTGTGCAATCATCAGCGAACATCCCCACTTTTGAACTTATGACTAAAGGAAGCAGCTGAAGATGGTTGGGCCTAGGACACTACCCTGAGGAACTCCTGCAGTGATGTCCTGGAACTCAGATGATTGACCTCCAACAACCACAACCATCTTCCTTTGTGTAAGGTATGACTCTAACCAGTGGAGAGTTTTCCCCCAATTCCCATTGACTCCAGTTTTGCTAGGGCTCCTTAATGCCATACTTTGTCAAATGCTGACTTGATGTCAAGGGCAGTCACTCTCACCTCACCTCTTGAGTTCAGCTCTTTTGTCCATGTTTGAACCAAGGCTATGAGGAGGTCAGGAGCTGAGTGGCCCTGGCAGAACCCAAACTGAGCACCACTGAGCAGGTTATTGTTAAGCAAGTGTTGCTTGATGGCACTGTTGATGACACCTTCCATCACTTTACTGATGATTGAGAGTAGGCTGATGGGGCGGTAATTGGCCGGGTTAGATTTGTCTTGCTTTTTATGTACAGGACATATCTGGTCAATTTCCCACATTGCCGGTTAGATGCCAGTGTTGTAGCTGTACTGGAACAGCTTGGATAGGGGCGCAGCAAGTTCTGCAGCACAGGTCTTCAGTACTATTGCCAGAATATTGTCAGGGCCCAGAGCCTTTGCAGTATCCAGTGCCATCAGTCGTTTCTTGATATCACGCGGGGTGAATCGAATTGGCTGAAGTTTGGCATCTGTGATGCTAGGGACTTCAAGAGGAGGCTGAGATGGATCATCAACTCGGCACTTCTGGCTGAAGATTGTTGCAAATGCTTCTGCCTTATCTTTTACACTGATGTGGTGGGCTCCCTCATCATTGAGGATGGGAATATTTGTGCCACCTCCTCCAGTTAGTTGTTTAATTGTCCACCACCATTCACGGCTCAATGTGGCAGGGCTGCAGAACTTAGATTTGATCCGTTGGTTATGGCATCGCTTGGTTCTGTCTATTGGATGCTGCTTACGCAGTTTGGCACGCAAGTAGTCCTCTGTTGTAGCTTCAACAGGTTGACACCTTATTTTAAGGTATGCCTAGTGCTGCGCCTGGCATGCCCTCCTGCACTCTTCATTGAACCAGGGTTGGGCTTCTGGCTTGATGGTAATGGTAGAGTGGGGGATATGCCAAGCCATGAGGTTACAGATAGTGGTTCAGTAAAATTCTGCTGCTGCTGATTTCCTACAGCGCCTCATGGATGCCTAGTTTTGCATTGCCAGATCTGTTCGAAATCTATCCCATTTGGCACAGTGATAGTGCCACACAATACGATGGAGGGTATCCTCAATGTGAAGGCGGGATTTGGTCTCCACAAGGACTGTGCGTTCTTTACTCCCACCAATACTGTCCTGGACAGATGCATCTGCGGCAGGCAGATTGGAGAGGACGAGGTCAAGTATATTTTTCCCTCTTGTTGGTTCCCTCACCACCTGCCGCATACCCAGTCTAGCAGCTATGTCCTTCAGAATCCGAGCCACTCTTGGTGATGGACATTGAAGTCCCCCACCCAGAGTACACTCTGCGCCCTTGCCACCCTCAGTGCTTCCTCCAAGTGGTGTTGAACATGGAGGAGTACTGACTTATCAGCTGTGAGAGGGCGGTAGGTGGTAATCAGCAGGAGGTTTCCTTGCCCATGTTTGACCTGATGCCATGAGACTTCATGGGGTCCGGAGTCGATGTTGAGGCAACCCCCTCCCTACTGTATGCCACCTCTGCTGGGTCTGTCCTGCCGGTGGAACAGAGATAGTGATGACAGTGTCTGGGCCATTGTCTGTAAGGTATGATTCCGTGAGTATGAATATGTCAGGCTGTTGCTTGACTAGTTTGTGGGACAGCTCTCCCAACTTTGGCACAAGCCCCCAGATGTTAGTAAGGAGGACTTTGCAAGGTCAACAGGGCTGGGTTTGCCGTTGTCATTTCCGGTGCCTAGGTCGATGCCGGGTGGTCCGTCCGGTTTCATTCCTTTTTATTGACTTCGGAGCAATTAGATACAACTGAGTGGCTTGCTAGGCCATTTCAGAGGGCATGCAAAAGTCAACCACATTGCTGTGGGTCTGGAGTCACATGCAGGTCAGACCAGGTAAGGACAGCAGATTTCCTTCCCTAAAGGACATTAGTGAACCAGATGGGTTTTTACAACAATCGACAATGGTTTCATGGCCATCATTAGACTAGCTTTTTAATTCCAGATTTTTTATTCATTGAATTCAAATTCCACCTTCTGCTGTGTCCCATGTCCCCAGTGCAATACCCTGGGTCTCGAGTCCAGCGACAATACCACTACGCCACCGCCTCCCCTTTTGGTGAAATAGCCAGTAATTCATCCATCACGTATTTGCATTAAGTCATGAGTTAATCATCAATTATATGAGACTCAACTTGACAATTCTAATATTAACCAATGACTTTTTTTGAACAGAATTTCTGATATGAAGAGCAGAGGTTCAAATTTTCCTGGAGTTTTGCAGCATTATGACAATACATCTACAACAACAGGATCCTTGCATGGTGCAAAAGAGAGACAAATATGGAGTAAATGACATGCCACCACTTATGGTTCTCCATATTTTACTCACTCTTTTATGCAACTCTGCAGCCACAACTTGCCCCGCCCTACTTAAAATATTGCTTTGTATAATAACTGATTGTAATACTTACATTGCCAGTATTATACATACACCAGGTTGTTGAAGGTATTATAGGAGAGCATAGACACGTTTACAAGTTCTCCCTGTGACTGCGCGGGTTTTCGCCGGGTGCTCCGGTTTCCTCCCACCGCCAAAGACTTGCAGGTGATAGGTAAATTGGCAATTGTAAATTGCCCCTAGTGTAGGTAGGTGGTAGGGAATATGGGATTACTGTAGGGTTCGTACAAATTGGTCGGCACAGACTCGGTGGGATGAAGGACCTGTTTCAGTGCTGTATCTCTAAATAAAATAAAACCTCATTCCTGAAAGGCCTGGCACTAATTTTTAGGTCGTGTCCCCCAGTCCTAGACTCCCCAACAAGCGGAAGTACTTTCTCTCTAGCTACCCTACCAATGTGGCTCCAACTCAAGCAAGAACAATGTACAAGATTACAACAGGCTTAGATAAGTTAGACAAGGAAAAACTGTTCCCATTAACAATTGGTACAAGGACTCGGGGACACAGATTGAAAGTTTTGGGCAAGAGATGCAGGAGGAAGATGAGAAATAACTTTTTTTTTTTACACAGCGGGTGATAATGACCTGGAAGCAGAGATAATCAATGACTTCAAAAGGAAACTGGACGGTCACTTGAATGAAATAGACTTGCGAGGCAAAGGGGATTGAGCAGGATATTAGGACTGACTGCATAGCTCCATGGACAGTCGGCATGGAAGCTATGAGCCGAATGATCTCCTTCTGTGCCGTAAATGACTGACACTATAAGGGCTCAATAGTTTCAGGAAGAAAAGAAAATTAGTAGAAGCGTGCACATTTCTAGAAACCACTGAAATAGTGAAAATACAAGCTTGTTTACAGCAATTCAGCAAAGATGTTCCTACAATTCAAGGCACACTCATAACTCGTGTTCGGATTACACTAATATAAAGCACCCTGTCCAATTTACAGCATGGTTCCAGTGTCTATCCCCATTCTATGCTGAGATAGGTGATCCTTTAACTGGGCACTACAATGCCTTCAGTTGGGAAGGGAAGATGAAAGCAGCCCCGCTCCTCAATGTTATGGAATAAACCCTGCTGAGAAAGAGGCGACATTGGACAAGGACAAATTACAGTTCACGTCTTGGAGACAAAAAGAAAAATAGTTCATTTAGGGTGTTTGGCAAAACACAAATAGTTTACAGAACAGTTAATCAGGGAAATAATGCTGACCCAAAATCTTTGCAACATCAGCCTGTATAGAAGTGCGCAGCATTCCTTGGTGCATAAAGTCAAACTAGGCTGCATATCAAACGAAAAAGAAAAGTGGATCTGATGTGAAATTCCCTTGCCTCTGGTTGCCAAAGAAAGCTTTCTAATTAATTCCAGATTGGAAACACAGAGTCAAGGAAATCAGACTGATCACTACCATTTATACCAGATTATGGTGAAACTGATGTTGTAAACATTTTCAGACTGACCAGGCACGGCTACAGCTGATCCGGGCTACCTGAAAACTGTGGAAGGTCCTGGGATAGTATTTTCACTTACTAATTGCTGAAAGATTGCAGGCTATTGTGGATTCATTTCTGATAAATTATTTTGAAATACTATTGACTGTCAAATTGTTTTAACCACCACACCTATTCCTCCTTTCCCAGTTCATTGTCACTCTTCCTTTCCTCACCACTCCCCCTTTCACACTAGCACTCCTCCTCATTCTCCCTGATACTGAGGCACCATTCACTCTGAGCACCTACCTGGATGCTGCTACTGATCTGGGGATCAAACTCTAGTATTTGCACTTTCACAACTGTCGATCAGGAATTCTTGCTCGAGGTAACATTCCAACTCCTGGAGTACCAGCAGCCTCAAGCAAGAGTAAATGCCACGTTTCTTCAACAGCACCTTCCAAATCCATGACCTCTTCTTTCGAAAAGAACATGGGCTACAGATGCATGGGAACACCACCACCTTCAAGTTCCCCTCCAAGTTGCACATCATGCTGACTTGGAAATATACTGCCGTTCCTTCACTGTCACTGGGTCAAAATCCTGGAACTCCCTTCCTAACAGCACTGTGGGTGTACCTACACCACTAGGACTGCAGCGGTTCAAGAAGGCAACTCACCACAACATTCTCAAGGGCAATTAGGATGGGCAACAAATGCTGGCCTAGCCAGCGACACCCACATCCCATGAAGGAATAAAAAAAGGTGACAACCAATGATATCCATAGGCAGCATTTTCTTTTTAAATGCAGAAGCAAAATACCCAGGATGTTGGAAATCTGAAATAAAAACAAAAAATGCTGGCAATACTCAGCATGTCAGGCAGCATATGTGGAGACAGGAATAGAGTTAATATTTCAGATCAATGACTTCTTGTCAGAACTCAACTGATGAAAGGTTATTGACGTGAAACATTAACTCTGTTTGCCCACGGATGTTGCATGACCCTGCTAAGTATTTCCAGCACAATTTTATGCATCCTGTAACAAAAACACAGACACAATTTATCAGTGGCTCAGGTCAATAATGTTCAATAGCTAAGACTAGGCCTACTGAAGCTGTGTGAAGCTTATATTTTATATATCTTAATAAAAAAAAGTTCCATTAACACTAGCATAAAAGAAGCTGTGGTCTTGAATTCCACTCTCAGAGTTACTCCCGGGTCTAGTTAAAAGAAATTTAAGAAACATACTACATACAAATTAAAACTACCTTGCTTTAAGATAAATCACATTTTAAACATTTCCCTTTCATTACATAATAACAAAACAATGGAAGCCTAACCTGGCCTTCTCAAGCTCACACACGAGTCAAAGACATCAAATTACTTGTTACAAAAAGTGGGTGAATTCAAATGCATTGCCATTCTTAAATATAAAATGCTGGACAATTACTCACTTCCAGTGGACTTAGTTAACTCAGGAATACTCCATGTACAGTTTCATATTTACCCCAATTCCTCAGCAGTTTGTTAATGTTGAGTTGACCATGCTAAGGACCGATGCCAGAGAGCAGATTGCACACCATCTCTTACATTCCCATACTCTTTGAAAATGTTTTGTTCCTCCTACAATAATGATACAATAAAAAGAGACTACAGCCAGAGTTCATTGCTGATTGCTAACCAGTGACTTTGTGCATGCCCATTCCAAATACTAATCCGACTACAACCGAACTATGCCATGAGGATTGACACTTGTTTTGGGCCTCATTGCATTTTTTACCTGACAGCGCAACTGACATACTGTATTCAAAATTTTATTACTCATGATTATGCCTGATCCAGTCAAGTTATAAAATAAACTTCAAATAATCAATCTCGTGTGCTTTAAGGTTTAAGCCTGAAAATTTGGAATTAATCAAATCTATTATCGCTCATGTCCAATTGGCTCAGTTTTTTTTAAATTCATTCATGGGATACGATTGCCATTTGGGACAGCCAGTATTTATTGCCTGTAAAAAGATAGTGGTGAGCTGCCTTTGTCAATTGCTGCAGTCAGTGTGGTAAAGGTATTCCCACAGCTCTGTTAGGTAGGGACTTCCAGGATTTTGACCCAACAAAGTGAAGAAACGGCGATATAGTTCCACGTCAGGATGGTGTGCGGCTTGGAGGGAAACTTGCAGGTGGTGGTGTACCCATGTACCTGCTACCCTTGCCCTTCTAGGGAACAGAGGTCACTGAATTGCAAGCTGGTGTTGAAGAAGACTTCGTAAATTGTTCCAGTGCATCAGTGGCAAAGAAAGTGAATGCTTAAGGTGGTGGATAGGATGACAATCAATCAAGTAGAATGCTTTGTCCTGGATGTCACGAGCTTCGAGCAGTGAGGAGTATTCCATTATGCAATTCACTATTTAATGTGAATCATGTCCAGATGGCCCAGACCAGCACCAAAATGCATTAAAATTGTTAAAATCAGCTACTTTTCCTTTTAATCAACCATCAATGCATAATTTGATTTTTTTATTGTTGCGCAATAAAAGCAATTCCCAACCACCCGACACTAGTTTTACATTTAACTTTTCATATTTGAATAAACTCACAAGTAACAAATCCAGAGCAACGCGAGACATACATCAAGAAGCTGACGACTCAACAACAACCCTGACGTGCAGAAACAAGTATTTACATAGGCTTTGAAACGTAAATGATAGATATACCCATCATTCATTCACTTCTATTCAAGGAAAATGTGAAGGGGAAATCTAAATATTCAAAGCACAAAATTGGTGGTGCATTTCTTTCGGATAATTTTTAAACTATCCAACCAAACGTTATCCCAATAATAACTCTCCAACATCCAACCGACCACCCGAAATCTAAAAGGTACTGCTCCAGCCCAGCAGGCTCTTTGCCAACCCTTCCAGTTAGCTCCCTGTTTTTGCTATATAAACCCCTCTTTCCTTCTCTAGCCATGTAATTTCCTGCCTGTTTCTACCAGAGTCAACTGGCCCTATTTCCCCTCTAGCACGAAATGATTCAGACTGTGTACTTAAGGCAAGGTTCTCATTCTCACACAAAGTAAGACTTCCAATGCACAGAGGTGGCAATCGACACATTAACTTAAGAACTGCTCTTTGCACTGGCAGACTAGCAAGTTTTGGACAAACCAAAGAGTGCCTTCCACCAGGGAGATAGTCTTCCAGCAGCAGATGTTTCTCTCGGTGTACGTCCCTGGAAATAGCCGGTAAAGCAGAGTCCTGTGTTACTCTGCTTGGGATGAACCTCAACAAAAACCACTGCATCTCTTTCCACACCTGATTTGCAAAGGCACATGCCAGAAAGAGGTGGACGACGGTCTCTTCCCCACCACAGCCACCTCGAGGGCAGCGTGTGGAGGCGGAGAGACTCCGGACAAGTGGGAATGATGTGATGGGGAGGGCCTTTCTCACCACCAGCCATATGACTGACAGTCTGCTTGGGGAACCATCCAACAGGATCCACCATCTCCTATTCCCACAGGACCTTGAGGACATTCCACGCAGACCACTGCCTGATGGTCAAAGGTGTTCTTCTGCAGAAACTTTTCCATGAAGGATAGGTGGTACGGCATGGTCCAACTGGATGAAGCGTTCCACGGCAATGTAGCTAGACCCAACCTTCGCAACGTCAGGGACAGATAGAACCTCAGCACGTAGTGAGACTTCTTGTTTCCTTTCTGGGATTCTAAGCACAGCTTGATGCAGCTGCACACAAAAGTGGCCATCAGGATGAGGGTGACATTGGGTGTGTTTTTTTCCCCTTTATCCAGAGGTTTGAATATCGTGTGCCTGCAGACACGGTCCATTTACAACCTCCAGATAAAGCGGAAGATGGCTCGGGTGGCTGCCACGGCACAGGGTGGGTATGGGCCAGACCTGCACTATGTACAGTAATAACATGAGCGCCTCGCACCTGATGACCAGGTTCTTACCCACAATGGAGAACACTGCTCCCACGTGTCCACGTGCTGAAGCATTTGCAACAATCTTCAGCCAGAAGTGCCAAGCTGATGATCCATCTCGGCCTCCTCCTGAAGTTCCCAGCATCACAGATGCCAGACTTCAGCCAATTCGATTCACTCCGCGTGATATCAAGAAACGACTGAAGGCACTGGATACTGCAAAAGCTATGAGCCCTGACAATATTCCAGCAATTGTACTGACGACCTGTGCTCCAGAGCTTGCCGTGCCCCTAGCCAAACTGTTCCAGTACAATTATAACACTGGCATCTACCCTACAATGTGGAAAATTGCCCAGGTATGTCCTGTACACAAAAAGCAGGACAAGTCCAACCCGGCCAATTACCGCCCCATCAGTCTACTCTCAATCATCAGTAAAGTGATGGAAGGTGTCATCAACAGTGCCATCAAGCGGCACTTGCTTAGCAATAACCTGTGACGCTCAGCTCCTGACCTCATTACAGCCTTGGTTCAAACATGGACAAAAGAGCTGAACTCAAGAGGTGAGGTGAGAGTGACTGCCCTTGACATCAAGGCAGCATTTGACCGAGTATGGCATCAAGGAGCCCTAGCAAAACTGAGGTCAATGGGAATCAGGGGAAAAACCCTCCGCTGGCTGGAGTCATACCTAGCGTAAAGGAAGATGGTTGTGGTTGTTGGAGGTCAATCATCTGAGCTCCAGGACATCACTGCAGGAGTTCCTCAGGGTAGTGTCCTAGGCCCAAACATCTTCAGCTGCTTCATCAATGACCTTCCTTCAATCATAAGGTCAGAAGTGGGGATGTTCGCTGATAATTGCACAATATTCAGCACCATTCGTGACCCCTCAGATACTGAAGCAGTCCGTGTAGAAATGCAGCAAGACCTGGACAATATCCAGGCTTGGGCTGATAAGTGGCAAGTAACATCTGCACCACACAAGTACCAGACAATGACCATCTCCAACAAGAGAGAATCTAACCATCTCCCCTTGACATTCAACGGCATTACCATCGTTGAATCCCCACTATTGTGGAAGTGAGCAGAAAGGCATGGCACTATGCTTAATGGGAAATATAGCCAAGTTAGGAATAGCAGCTTTGCTGAGCTTTGATCTTAAGTGGCAGAAACCACAATGAGATAGTTAAAAGTAAAGGCAGAGCGTGTGAGACTGTAAAGACTAGCCGACACTGGTAATTGCAAGGACATCTGTTCTTTATGGCCTGATTGTGTGACTCCCTGTGGTTTGGAACAAATGGACTCCTGTGAATCAAATGATGTCCATCCCTGTGTGAGTGATGAGGAGTGCTAGGACCCTCTTATCTTCGTGAGCTGCCACTACCTGTAGCTGCAGACTGCACGAAACACTCAGGAATGTACACCTAATAGAGATAGCAGGATGCGCCGCAATTACTTGTCACAAGGTAGAGACAGACTCATGATCCATGTAGGGAGTGAGACCAGAATGATTATTGATGATTCCTATGCTCTTGTTAATTAGCTTGCTTATCCGCTTTGTTTTATCTTGCTGGTACAAAACAATATTTTATTAGTAACAAGAATGTATTGAGAATGGAGTGTATTGTAACCTCAGTAACAGATGTACTGCACGTCACCACGTGGGTGAAGTCGAATTGTATCGCCTTGATTGGTTAAACAAGGGGGTGTAGCATGAATCTTAATGTATAAACAGTAGTACCTGTATCAAAAAACTTCACTTACTCTAGTGGACCAGACAGACTCTGGCTGGAGTCAGTGTCGTTGCATTAGAGTAAGTCAGCCGGCTAAATGCGCAAATAAAGTAATTGATTTTACCTACACATCCGACTCGGTATATTTACTGAACCAGACTGAAGGCAAAAAGAACTCAGATTTACACTATCAACATCCTCGGGGCTACCATTGACCAGAAACTGAACTGGAGTAGCCATATAAATATCCTGGCTACAAGAGCAGGTCAGAGGCTAGGAATCCTGAGGCGAGTAACTCACCTCCTGACTCCCCAAAGCCTGTCCACCATCTACAAGGCACAAGTCAGGAATGTGATGGAATACTCTCCTAGATGGGTGCGGCTCCAACAACACTCAAGAAGCTCGACACCAACCAGGACAAAGCAGCCCACTTGATTGGCACCCCATCTACAAACATTCATTCCCTCCACCACCACAGTGGCAGCAGTGTGTACCATCTACAAGATGCACTGCAGCAATGCACCAAGGCTCCTTAGACAGCACCTTCCAAGTCGAAGGACAAGGGCAGCAAATACATGGGAACACCACCACCTGCAAGTTCCCCTCCAAGTCACACACCATCCTGACTTGGAACTATATCGCCGTTCCTTCACTGTTGCTGGGTCAAAATCCTGGAACTCCCTTCCTAACAGCACTGTGGGTGTACCTACCCCACATGGACTGCAGCGGTTCAAGAAGGCAGCTCACCACCACCTTCTCAAGGGCAATTAGGGATGGGCAATAAACGCTGGCCTGGACAGTGACGCCCACGTCCCATGAATGAATAAAAAAGACGTTTCTGGCGACACGCTCCTTCCAGTTTTTGGCGCACGTCCCGGCCCCTCCGAACAATATCCCCAGAACCTTCAGGTAGTCTGACCTGACGGCGAAGGGACAAAGGATCGGGCGACCTAGTTCCCAAAGATCATGGCCTCATTCTTGCCACGATTTACTCTGGCTCCCGAGGCCAGTTCGAACTGGTTGCAGATGCTCATCAGCCTGCGAACGGACAGCGGATCCGAGAAGATGGCGACATCGTCCACGTATGTGGAGGTTTTCACCTGTGCACCTCTGCTGCATGAGATTGTCACCCCACTAAAGCCCGCATCTTTGCCGATGGACTCAACAAAAAGTTCGATGCAGCAAACAAACCGAGTGTTGCAGACTGGCATATTCCAAGGTCCAGGACTACGTGCTGAGGGACGCACTAAAGCTGGGGCAGCCGCCGCAAAGGCTCAGTGGGGAAAGGCCACTGTGTAAGGCCCTCCCGCCATAGTGAACTGAGGGCCTGGAACCAGTGTAAAACCCTCGGGCTGTAGGCACCAAAATGTTTTTGCAAATGTACATAGTGTATAAAATGGAATGGCAAGAGTTGAGGCAACTCAATGTTGCATATAGAAGGCATCTGATCACTATTGTTACTTACAAAAAAATTTGAACAGTTTTGAATGGTTTTGCAAATGTATTTTTTACAAATTGTTATGAATAAAGTATACTTTTGGGGAAAAAAAAACTTAATGTAAAATGTAGGAGCAGGAGTAGACCATAAGGCCCCTCGAGCTGGCTCCACCATTCAATATCATGGCTGATCCTCTGCCTGCTCCACATTTCCCTTGAGTCCCCGAGACCAAACATCAGACTATCTCGGTCTTGAATATACTCAACGATGGAGCGTCCACAACCCTCTGGGGTCGAGGATTCCAAAGGCTCACAATCCTGAGAGAAGAAATTTCTCATCTCAACCCTAAATGATCGACCCCTTATCCTGCAACTGTGCCCGGTGATCCAGATTCCCCAGCCAGGGAAACAATCTCTCTGTCAACCCTGCTCAGAATCTTGGAGGTTTCAATGCAATCACCATCCACTCGTCTAAATTCCAGAGAGTATTGACCCAGTCCGCACTCTTATTCAACCCTGCTGTGAGCAGGAAAGAGGATTAGCATACCCAAACACTGACCGCTCCCATCAAGACACTGTCAGCCCCTCCCCATTTCTCTGCCCCCCTCTGCCCCACCCCTCCCTCCTCCCCTCGCATCCCCCTGCCCATTCCCCTCCCCTCTCCTCCTTCGCATCTCCCTGCCCCCCACCCCCACCCTCTCGCCCTATTCTCTCTCCTGCCCCCCTACCACCCCCTCCGTCTCGCCCTCCCTCTCTCCAGCCCTCCGCACCCTCTCCCTCCTTCCCCCGCCCCTCTCTCTCGCCCTCCCTCTCTCTCCAGGCCCCCCGCCCCATCTAGGGCGGCACAGTGGCGCAGTGGTTAGCACCGCAGCCTCACAGCTCCAGGGACCCGGGTTCGATTCGGGTACTGCCTGTGTGGAGTTTGCAAGTTCTCCCTGTGTCTGCGTGGGTTTTCTCCGGGTGCTCCGGTTTCCTCCCACAAGCCAAGAGACTTGCAGGTTGATAGGTAAATTGGCCATTATAAATTGTCACTAGTATAGGTAGGTGGTAGGGAAATATAGGGACAGGTGGGGATGTTTGGTAGGAATATGGGATTAGTGTAGGATTAGTATAAATAGGTGGTTGATGTTCAGCACAGACTCGGTGGGCCGAAGGGCCTGTTTCAGTGCTGTATCTCTAATCTAATCTAAATCTCTCTCGCCCTCCCTCTCTCTCCAGGCCCCCCACCCCCTCTGTCTCACCCTCCCTCTCTCCCGCCCCCGCTCTCTCGCCCTCCCTCTCTCCAGCACCCCTGCTCCCCCTCTCTTCCGTCCTCTGCCCCCTCTCTCTCCAGCCGCCGCACCCACCAGCCCCCCCCCCTCCCCCTGCAGCCCGGTCCCCCTCTCCTCCCTGCCCAACCACCCTCTCCTGACCCCCCCTCTCTCCTGACCCCCCTTCTTCAGCACTTCTCCGCCCCTCTCTCTCTCCTGTCCTCCAGTCCACCCTCCCCCACCCTCTCCTACCCCCTCCCCCACCCTCACCAACCCCCGCCCCCACCCTCTCCATCCCTCTATCCCTCCCACTCCCTCTATCCCTCCCACTCCCTCTATCCCTCCCACTCCCTCTATCCCTCCCACCCAATCTCTCTCCCACCCCCTCCCTCCTTCCAACCCCCTCACTCCCTCCAACCCCTTCCAGCCCCCCCTCTCCTGCCTCCCACCCCTTGCCCCCTCTCTCCTCCATCCCTCCCACCCTTTCCCCCCCTCCCTCCCCTGTACCACCCTCCCACCGCTTTCCCCCCCTCCCTCCCACCCCTCCCTCCCGCCGACCCCTTCCCCACCCCTCCCTCCCTCCGACCCCTTCCCCACCCCTCCCTCCCTCCGACCCCTTCCCCACCCCCTCCCTCCCTCCGACCCCTTCCCCACCCCCTCCCTCCCTCCGACCCCTTCTCCCCCCTCCCTCCCTCCGACCCCTTCCCTCCCCCCCTCCCTCCCTCCGACCCCTTCCCTCCCCCCCTCCCTCCCTCCGACCCCTTCCCTCCCCCCCTCCCTCCCTCCGACCCCTTCCCCCCCTCTCCCTCCGACCCCTTCCCCCCCTCTCCCTCCGACCCCTTCCCCCTTCCTCTCCCTCCGACCCCTTCCGCCCCCCACCCTCCCTCTGACCCCTTCCGCCCCCTTCCCTCCCTCCGACCCCTTCCGCCCCCTTCCCTCCCTCCGACCCCTTCCGCCCCCTCCCTCCCTCCGACCCCTTCCGCCCCCTCCCTCCCTCCGACCCCTTCCCTCCCTCCGACACCTTCCGCCCCCCTCCCTCCCTCCGACCCCTTCCGCCCCCTCCCTCCCTCCGACACCTTCCGCCCCCCCTCCCTCCCTCCGACCCCTTCCGCCCCCTCCCTCCCTCCGACCCCTTCCGCCCCCCCCTCCCTCCCTCCGACCCCTTCCGCCCCCCCTCCCTCCCTCCGACCCCTTTCGCCCCCCTCCCTCCCTCCGACCCCTTCCGCCCCCCTCCCTCCCTCCGACCCCTTCCGCCCCCCACCTCTCTCCCTCCGACCCCTTCCCCCACCTCTCTCCCTCCGACCCCTTCCCCCACCTCTCTCCCTCCGACCCCTTCCCCCACCTCTCTCCCTCCGACCCCTTCCCCCACCTCTCTCCCTCCGACCCCTTCCCCCACCTCTCTCCCTCCGACCCCTTCCCCCACCTCTCTCCCTCCGACTCCTTCTCCCACCTCTCTCCCTCCGACCCCTTCCCCCACCTCTCTCCCTCCGACCCCTTCCTCCACCTCTCTCCCTCCGACCCCTTCCCCCACCTCTCTCCCTCCGACCCCTTCCCCCACCTCTCTCCCTCCGACCCCTTCCCCCCTCTCTCTCTCCAACCCCCTTCGCCCTCTCTGGCCATCACCCTCGCCCTCTCTCTCTCTCTCTGTCCATTCACCCATTATTTTAGGATGAGACAATACTGCACTCCAATACAGAGCTGAAAAGCTTGAATGAAAAACCTAGTAAGGGAACGTAGTACAACATCATGTGTGGAGCCACGGGAAATGGGCGAGGTCTTAAATGAATATTTCTCGTCCTTACTTACCGTGGAGCAGGTCATGGAAGCTCGTGAGTTCAAGGGAGGGAACACCAATATCCTGGAGCATATCAACATTACAAAGGAGGAGGGGTTGGATGTTTTGAAGCGCATTAAGGTGGATAAATCCCCAGGGCCTGACCAGGTGTATCCTAGGATGCTATGGGAAGCAAGGGAGGAGATTGTTGGGGCTTTGGCAGAGATTTTTGTATCATCGTTAGCCACGGGTGAGGTACTGGAAGATTGGAGGATAGCTAATGTCGTGCCTTTATTTAAGAAGGGCAGCAGGGATAAGAAAGGGAACTACAGGCAGGTGAGCCTTACATCAGTGGTGGGAAAGTTATTGGAAGGGATTCTGAGCGACAGGATTTATAGGCATCTGGAAAGGCAAGGTCTGATTAGGGATAGTCAGCATGGCTTTGTGCGTGAGAAATCATGTCTCACGAATTTGATTGCTTTTTTTTGAGGAGGTGACCAAGAGGATTGACGAGGGCAGGGCGATGGACGTTGTCTACATGGACTTTAGCAAGGCCTTTGACAAGGTCCCGCACGGTAAGCTGGTCCAGAAGGTTCGAACACATGGGATCCAGGGTGAGCTAGAAAATTAGACACAAAATTGGCTTGGTGAAAGGAGGCAGAGGGTGGTAGTGGAGGGATGTTTTTCAGATTGAAGGCCGGTGACCAGTGGTGTGCTGCAGGGATCGTTGCTGGGCCCTCTGTTGTTTGTCATATATATTAATGACTTGGATGTGAATGCAAGGGGCATGAATAGTAAGTTTGCAGATGACACCAAAACTGGTGGCATAGTGGACAGTGAAGAAGGTTGTCTAAGGTTACAACAGGATATAGATCAACTGGGAAAGTGGGCAAGGGAGTGGCAAATGGAATTTCACGCAGACAAATGTGAAGTGATGCATTTTGGGAAGTTAAACCAGGGCAGGACATATACAGTGAACGGCAGGGCCCTGGGGAGTGTTGTTGAGCAGACATACCTTGGGGTGCAAGTACATAGTTCCCTGAAAGTGGCAACACAGGTAGACAGGGTGGTGAAGGAGGCGTATGGCATGCTTGCCTTCATCGGCCGAGGCATTGAGTACAAGAGTTGGGACGTCATGTTACAGTTGTACATAATGTTGGTTAGGCCGCATTTGGAGTACTGTGTGCAGTGCTGGTCGTCGCACTACAGGAAAGATGTGATTAAGCTAGAGAGGGTGCAGAAAAGATTCACAAGGATGTTGCCTAGTTTGGAGGGCTTGAGTTATAAAGAGAGATTGGATAGACTCGGTCTGTTTTCCCTGGAGCGAAGGAGGCTGAGAGGGGACATGATAGAGGTATATAAAATTATGAGAGGCATAGATAAGGTAGATAGCCAGGGTCTGTTTCCCATGGTAGGGGTGACTAAAACTAGAGGGCATAGATTTAAGGTGAGAGGGAGGAGGTTTAAAGGGGATCAAAGGGGTAAATTTTTCACACAAAAAATAGTGGGTACCTGTAATGAGCTGCCTGAGGAGGTGGCGGAGGCAGGAACAGTAGCGACATTTAAGAGGCATCTGGACAGGTACTTGAATGAGCAAGGCATAGAGGGATATGGAATTAATGCAGGCAGGTGGGATTAGTATAGATAGGCATTATGGTCGGCATGGACACGGTGGGCCGAAGGGCCTGTTTCTATGCTGTACGACTCGATGACTCTAATCCTGAAAAAATATTCCAGCGTTTTATTCTGAACTGATATTGCATTCAGTTCATTCTGTTGTTCCTCAGCAATGCGTGGATAAAAGTGCTGGTGGCCTTTGTTTGTCCTCTAATGCAACTGAATCAGAAATTTAATAGCCCCAGTATTTTTGATGTCATGTGCCAGAACGTCAAGTGATACAACAGTGTCATTCTAATGGCCACATAACTGTTGTGGTGTGATGTTAACCTGCCATTTGATTTCATCAACTCACATCCCCAAATGTATAACTGAACAGCAATTCTAATCTATTGGTTATCAATAATAACATGCACACACTGACAATGCATATACATTTTCACAGCATGAGAAAACTGAATTTCTAGCTTCTTCCCTGCCGGGAGAGGAGTGGACTTGCGGGGAGAAAACAGAGCGGGGAGCAGATAAATATAGCCCGAGGATTGCGGCCTGGAGTACTTACCTTCTGGGAGAGGAGCAGAGAGGAGGCCAGGTACTTGGAAAAAAAAAGTGAACAGTCATCACAGGAAAGCTGAAAGGTGATTGGTTGGTAACTGCTGTAAAGGAATAGCTGGTTCATGACACTACTGTTAGGGTGTGTGTGTATTTATTATTACTTACAAGGAACAAGTGAGCAGCTGTTTTTTTTTTGAGTAAGGTTTATTTTAACTAGTGAACTGTATTGATTTTTAGTAGGATTTATCAATATTCATAAGGTTTTATTAATAATTCTAAGCTGTTGTAGTATTTCTAAGTTTTTTTTTAGCAGTAGCAAAGGGTCAGCCAATAAATAAAGAAATGGCAGGGTTGCTTCAACCTCGACAGTACACCTCCTGTACTATATTGGAGCTCCAGGATGCTTCCCGTATCCTGGAGAACCATTTGTGCAGGAAGGGTCGTCAATTGAAGCAGCTTGAGCTCCGGGTTTCGGAACTGGAGCAGCAGCTGGCGACACTGCAGTGCATTCATGAGGATGAGAGTTACGTGGATAGCATGTTTATAGATGTGGTCACCCCATAACTGAAGAGCAGGCAGGAAGAGAGGGAATGGGTGACCAGGCAATCAAAAAGAATCAGACAGTTAATGCAGGAGACCCCTGACTGTATCTTACTCTCCAACAGGTATTCAGTTCTGAATACTGAGGAAAGTGATGCTTAACATGCTGCCAGAGCCAGGTCCATGACAGCACAGGTGGCTCAGCTGCACAGTGGAGTACAGGGAAGACTGGAAGAGCCACAGGGATAGGTGATTCAATAGTCAGGGGAACAAACAGGCGTTTCTGTGGCCGCAGACGTGAATCCACGATGGTGTGTTGCCTCCCTGGTGCCAGGGTCAAGGATATCACTGAGCGGCTGCAGAGCATCCTGAAGGCAGAAAGTGGACAGCCAGCAGTCGTGGTCCACATGAGAATCAACGACAAAGGTAGAAAGAGGGATGTGGTCTTGAAGTCAGAATTGAGGGAGCTAGGAAAGAAATTAGCAAGCAGAACCTCAAAGGTAGTAATCTTTGGATTACTCCCAGTGTCACGTGCAAGTGAGTATAGGAATAGTAGGTTAAGATAGATGAATGCGTGGCTGGAAAGATGATGCAAGAGAGAGGGCTTCAGATTCCTGGGACATTGCGACCGGCTCTGGGAGAGATGGGACCTGCACAGGCCGGACGGGTTGCACCTGAACAGAGCCGGGACTGAGTTCCTTGCGGGGCGTTTTGCTAGTGCTGTTGGGGAGGGTTTAAACTAGTTTGGCAGGGAGATGGGGACAAAATGAGAAATTAAGATGGAAGGCGGAAAATTAATGGATGAGTCTGGAAGACAGAGGAAATGAGGATTAGAAAATACAAAAATGTTTGGCAGTGCTCAAGTGCATCTATTTCAATGCAATGGAGTATATGAAAATAAAGATGAGCTGAGGGCACAGACAGACATGTGGCAGTATGACATCATAGCTATTGCAGAAACATGGCTTCAGGAGGGACAGAAATGGCAGCTCAACGTTCCTGGGTACAGGGATTCCAGATAGGGAGGGGAATAAGGAGGAGGTGGGAATTTTGGTCAAGGAAACTATTACAGCTGTGAGGAGGGATGATATGTTGGAAGGTTCATCAAATGAGGCTATATGGATTGAGCTAAGGAATAAAAAAGGGGCAATCACAATGCTGGGAGCGTACTATAGACCCCCGAACAGTCAGAGGGAGATAGAAGAGCAAATCTCTGAGAAGTGCAAGAACAATAGGGCAGTAATAGTAGGGGATTTTAATTACCCCAATATTAACTGGGAGAGTTTTAGTGTGAAAGGAATTGAGGGAGCAGAATTCTTGATGTGCATTCAGGAGAACATTCAGGAGAATTTTAACCCTCATTTCCTTTTTTGCCCAGTATGTAGCAAGTCCAAAAAGAGAGGGTGTAGTTTTAGACTTAATTTTAGGAAATGAAGATGGGCAGGTGGAAGGAGTGGCAGTGGGAGAGCATTTTGGTGGTAGTGATCATAATTCAGTCAGTTTTAACATGATTATGGAAAAGAACAGAGATAGAACAGGTCTAGAGTTCTCAATTGGGGCAAGGCCAATTTTATTAAACTGAGGAGTGATTTCACGAAAGTGGACTGAAAACAGCTACTTGAAGGTAAATCAGTGTCAGAACAGTGTGAGGCTTTCAAAGGGAAGATTCAAGGGGTTCAGGGTAAACATGTTCCCAAAAAGAGTGAGGCGGCCAAATCTCGAGCCCCATGGATGTCAAGCAGCCTCCAGGGTAAGAAAAGGAAAGCTTATATCCAACACCAAGAACTCAATACTACAGAAAGCCGAGAGAAGAGAAAGTGGAGGGGTGAAATCAACAAGTAAATTAGGAAAGCAAAGAGAGGGCATGAAAAAATATTGGCAAGCAAAATCAAGGTGAACCCAAAGATGTTTTATCAATATATTAAAAGTAAGAGGATAACTAAGGAGAGAATAGGGCCCATAAAAGACCAAAAAGGTAGCTTGTGTGTTGGAGCGGAAGATATTGGTATAGTTTTTTTTTAATGACAATTTTGTGTCTGTCTTCACAAAAGAGAGGGACGATGCAGATATTCTAGTTAAGGAGGAAGACTATGAAGTATTGGATGTGATAAACATGAGAGGATTTATTCATGTATTGCATCCTTGAAAGTTGATAAATCACCAGGGCCCGATGAAATGTATTAAAAGAAGCAAGAGAGGAAATAGCAAAGGGTCTGACCATCATTTTTCAGTCCTCACTGGATACAGGTGTTGCGCCGGAGGATTGGAGAACTGCTAACATTGTGCCTCTGTTTAAAAGGGAGCGAAGGATAGACCAAATAATTACAGGCCAGTCAGTCTAACCTCAGTAGTGGGCAAATTATTGGAATCTACTCAGAGACAGGATAAACTGTCACTTAGAAAGGCACAGGTTAATAAGGATAGTCAGCATGGATTTGTTAAGGGAAGATCTTGTTTGACCAACTTGATCAATTTTTTTGAAGTAGTAACAAGGAAGATAGATGAGGGTAGTACATGGATTATAACAAGGCTTTTAACAAGGTCCCACATGGTAGACAGTTAAAAAAAATAAAATCCCATAGGATCCAAGGAAATGCAACAAGATGGATACAAAATTGGTTCAGTGGCAAGAAACAAAGGGTAATTGTTGACGGCTGTTTTAGTGACTGGAGGGCTGTTTCCAGTCGCGTTACGTAGGGCTCAGAACTGGGTAGCCTGCTTTTTGTGGTGTATATTAACAATTTGGACGTAAATGTAGGGGCATGATCAAGAAGTTTGCGGACGGCACAAACACTGGCCGTGTGGTAGATAGCGAGGAGGATAGCTGTAGGCTGCACGAAGATATTGATGGTCTGGTCAGATGGGCAGAAAAGTAGCAAATGGAATTCAACTCAGAGAAGTATGAGGTGATGCATTTGGGGAGGTCAAACAAGGCAAAGGAATACACGATTAATGGAAAAATACTGAGAAGTGTAGAGGAAGTAAGGGACCTTGGAGCGAATGTCCACAGATCCCTGAAGGTAGCAGGGCAGGTCGATAAGGTGGTTAAGAAGGCATATGGAATCCTTTCCTTTATTAGCTGAGGTACAGAATACAAGAGCAGGGAGGTTATGCTGGAACTATATAACTCATTGGTTAGGCCGCAACTTGTGTACTGTGCGCAGTTCTGGTCACCTCATCCCAGAAAGGATGTAATTGCACTTGGAGGGTACAGTCGAGATTTACAAGGATGTTGCCAGGACTGGAAAAATGCAGCTGTGAGGAAAGATTGGATAGGCTGGGGTTGTTCTCCTTGGAACAGAGAAGGCCGAGGGGAGCTCTGATTGAAATGTACAAAATTCTGAGGGGCGTGGATAGAGTGGAGGTGCAGGGTCTAGTCACCTTAGCAGAGAGGTCAGTGACGAGGGGGCAGAGATTTAAAGTGATTGGTAGAAAAATTAGAAGGGAGATGAGGAAAATCGTCTTCACGCAGAGGGTGATGATGGTCTGGAACTCACTGCCTGAAAGAGTAGTTGAGGCAGAGACCCTCAACCCATTCAAAAGGAATCTGGATATGCACTTCAAGTGCCGTAAGGTGCAGGGCTACAGACCAAATGCTGGAAGGGGGGATTAGAATAGGTGGATCCTTTTTCAGCCAGCACAGACACGAAGGGCCAAGTGGCCTCTTTCTGTGCCTGAAACTTTCTATGATTCTATGACTGAAATTCCAATGTTTTTTTCCTCTTAAAACCTCAGGCACCTGTCCTTCTATTGCTTGAATGCCGAATACTATTAAATCAGCTTGCTCTTATCCCTACAATCGATGATGTTTTCATGCCATCACCCACATTTACATAAGTTAATAGATACTGTAGTCCAACATCTGTAGCCAGCATGTTTCTAGAAGTATTTTATAAATATATTTCCTACAACTTCAATGTGTGTGCCAACCTGAGTCTCTAATCAAAAGATCAAATGGAATCAGGATTGCAATTTAACCGCTTTCAGAGTGAACCCAACCCATCAACGGCTTTCTCTGGATTTATGATGGCGCAATAAAGGTACATTTACAAAATAGCTTTTCAAAAGACAAAACCCTGATCCTTTTGACTTTCCAAAGCTTCAGTTAATGTCTTCAGGCTTTGAGGTTTTCCTTCAGGAACCACAACTTCAAACAGCACAGCAAATTCTCCAATGTAACCAAATCAAAACTTAAAATACTGTCTTCTTTAAATCAAACAAGTTGATATTTTGCAAGCACAAAAAAATATATATTTTACTTAAACTGTATAATTTGTGTTTTTGTGCACAAGAACCAACTTCAAATTAAAAGGATCAATTGTTAGCAATGATTAGAAAAAAATATTTGGTGCTGAAATAATTAGCAGAATCAAGTTGCGCAAGTCCTGATGGCATAAGCTGTTGAAGGTGGTCAGTGAGGAAGTAGCAGAGACGGTAACCACAATTTTACAATCCTCCTTCAACTTTTAAATTGTGCCAAGTGTTAATTGTATAGCAATTGTGTTTAGTTATATGCAGGTGAAGGGCACGAACTGGGGTTTCTCTTGAGCAAATATAGGAACATAGGAGCAGGAGTAGGCCATTCAGTCCACCGAGCCTGCCCCACCATTCAATATGATCACGGCTGATCTTCCATTTCAATGCTTTTTTCCCACATTATCCCCGTATCCCCCAATGTCATTTGTATTTAGAAATCTGTCAATCTCTACTTTAAACGATGACTGAGCTTCCACAGCCCTCTGGGGGTAGAAAATTCCAAAGATTCACAAACCTCTGAGAAAAGAAATTTCTCCTCATTTCTGTCCTAAGTGGCTTCCCCCTTATTTTGAAATTGTGCCCTCTGGTTCGAGACTCCCCAAACAGAGCAAACATCTTAGCTGCATCTACCCTGTCTATCCCCTTAAGCATTTTGTAGGTTTCAATGAGATCACCTCTCTTTCTTTCAAACTCTAGAGAATACAGGCCCAGTTTCCCCAATCTCTCTTCACAGGACAGTCCCGCTCTGCCAACCCGGGAACAAGTCTGGTGAACCTTCATTGCACTCTCTCTATGGCAATAATATCCTTCATAAGGTAAGGGGACCAAAATTGCACACAGTACTCCAGGTGTGGTCTAACCAAGGTTCTATCCAATTAAAGCAAGACTTCACAGGGCGGCACAGTGGTTAGCACCGCAGCCTCACAGCTCCAGCGACCCGGGTTCAATTCAGGGTACTTCCTGTGTGGAGTTTGCAAGTTCTCCCCGTGTTGTGGGTTTTCTCCGGGTGCTCTGGTTTCCTCCCACAAGCCAAAAGACTTGCTGGTTGGTAGGTAAATTGGCCATTATAAATTGCCCCTAGTATAGGTAGGTGGTAGGGAAATATAGGGAAGGTGGGGATGTGGTAGGAATATGGGATTAGTGTAGGATTAGTATAAATGGGTGGTTGATGGTCGGCACAGACTCGGTGGGCCGAAGGACCTGTTTCAGTGCTGTATCTCTAAACTAAACTAAACTTCACTACTCCTGTACTCAAATCCACTTACGATAAAGGCTAACATACATGGCTGCAGGGATGGTGTAGGAGGGAGGGTTTTGGTTTCCTGGATAATTGGGGCTCTTTCTGGGGTAGGTGGGACCTCGACAAACAGGATGGTCTTCACCTGAACCAGAGGGGTACCAATATCCTGGGGGGGAGATTTGCTAGTGCTCTTCGGGGGGATTTAAACTAATTCAGCAGGGGGATGGGAACCTAAATTGTAGTTCCAGTGTACAGGATGTTGAGAGTAGTGAGGTCAGGGATAAGGTTACAAGGACGCAAGAGGGCACTGGCAAGCAAGAACTTGGTTTAAAGTGTGTCTACTTCAACGCCAGGAGCATCCGGAATAAGGTGGGTGAGCTTGCAGCATGGGTTGGTACCTGGGATCTCGATGTTGTGGCCATTTCGGAGACATGGGTAGAGCAGGGACAGGAATGGATGTTGCAGGTTCCGGGATTTAGATGTTTCAGTAAGAACAGAGAAGATGGTAAAAGAGGGGGGGGCTGTGGCATTGTTAATCAAGGAGAGTATTACAGCGGCAGAAAGGACGTTTGAGGACTCGTCTACTGAGGTAGTATGGGCCGAGGTTAGAAACAGGAGAGGAGAGGTCACCCTGTTGGGAGTTTTCTATAGACCTCCGAATAGTTCCAGAGAAGTAGAGGAAAGGATAGCGAAGATGATTCTCGACAGGAGCGAGAGTAATAGGGTAGTTGTTATGGGGGACTTTAACTTTCCAAATATTGACTGGAAATACTATAGTTCGAGTACTTTAGATGGGTCAGTTTTTGTCCAGTGTGTGCAGGAGGGTTTTCTGACACAGTATGTAGACAGGCCAACCAGGGGCGATGCCACATTGGATTTGGTACTGGGTAATGAACCCGGCCAGGTGTTAGATTTAGATGTAGGTGAGCACTTTGGTGATAGTGATCACAATTCGATTAGGTTTACCTTAGCGATGGGCAGGGACAGGTATATACCGCAGGGCAAGAATTATAGCTGGGGGATAGGAAATTATGATGCGATTAGGCAAGATTTAGGATGCGTAGGATGGGGAAGGAAATGCAGGGGATGGGCACAATCGAAATGAGGAGCTTATTCAAGGAGCAGCTACTGCGTGTCCTTGATAAGTATGTACCTGTCAGGCAGGGAGGAAGTTGTCGAGCGAGGGAGCCGTGGTTTACTAAAGAAGTTGAAGCGCTTGTCAAGAGGAAGAAGGAGGCTTATGTTAGGATGAGACGTGAAGGCTCAGTTAGGGCGCTTGAGAGTTACAAGCTAGCCAGGAAGGATCCAAAGGGAAAGCTCAGAAGAGCAAGGAGAGGACATGAAAAGTCATTGGCGGATAGGATCAAGGAAAACCCTAAGGCTTTCTATAGGTATATCAGGAATAAAAGAATGACTAGAGTTAGATTAGGGCCAATCAAGGATAGTAGTGGGAAGTTGTGTGTGGAATCAGAGGAGATAGGGGAAGCGTTAAATGAATATTTTTCGCCAGTATTTACAGTAGAGAAAGAAAATGTTGTCGAGGAGAATACTGAGATACAGACTACTAGGCTAGATGGGATTGAGGTTCACAAGGAGGAGGTGTTAGCAATTTTGGAAAGTGTGAAAATAGATAAGTCCCCTGGGCCAGATGGGATTTATCCTAGGATTCTCTGGGAAGCCAGGGAGGAGATTGCAGAGCCTTTGTCCTTGATCTGTATGTCGTCATTGTCGAGAGGAATAGTGCCGGAAGACTAGAGGATAGCAAATGTTGTCCCCTTGTTCAAGAAGGGGAGTAGAGACAGCCCTGGTAATTATAGACCTGTGAGCCTTACTTCGGTTGTGGGTAAAATGTTGGAAAAGGTTATAAGAAATAGGATTTATAATCATCTTGAAAAGAATAAGTTCATTAGCGATAGTCAGCACGGTTTTGTGAAGGGTAGGTCGTGCAGTAGGGTAGGTACTGCATGCAGTTCTGGTCACTGCATTATAGGAAGGATGTGGAAGCTTTGGAAAGGGTGCAGAGGAGATTTATTAGGATGTTGCCTGGTATGGTGGGAAGGTCTTACGAGGAAAGGCTGAGGGACTTGAGGTTGTTTTCGTTAGAGAGAAGGAGGAGAGGTGACTTAATAGAGACATATAAGATAATCAGAGGGTTAGATAGGGTGGATAGTGAGAGTCTTTTTCCTCGGATGGTGATCGCAAACACGAGGGGACATAGCTTTAAGTTGAGGGGTGATAGATATAGGACAGATGTCAGAGGTAGTTTCTTTACTCAGAGAGTAGTAGGGGCGTGGAACGCCCTGCCTGCAACAGTAGTAGACTCGCCAACTTTAAGGGCATTTAAGTGGTCATTGGATAGACATATGGATGAAAATGGAATAGTTTAGGTCAGATGGTTTCACAGGTCGGCGCAACATCGAGGGCCGAAGGGCCTGGACTGCGCTGCAATGTTCTATGTTCTATACCATTAGCCTTCTTAATTGCTTGCTGCACCTGCATGCTGGCTTTCAATGACTTGTTGACAAGGACACCCAGGTACCTTTGTCCATCTCCACTTTCTAATATCTTACCATTTCAGAAATACTCTGCACATCTATTCCTCCTACCAAAGTGGATAACCTCATATTTTTCCACATGATGTTCCATCTGCTATGTTCATGCCCACTCACTAAGTCTGTCCAAATCCCCTTGAAGCCACTTTGCATCCTCCTCACAACCTACATTCCCACCAAGTTTTGTGGCATCCATGAATTTGGAAATATTACATTTGGTCCCCACATCCAAATCATTGATACATATTGTGAACAGGTGGGGCCCAAGCAGTACGCCAGTAGTCACAGCCTGCCAATGCGAGAATGACTCGTTTATTCCCACTCTCTGCTTTCTGCCTGTTAACCAATCCTTAATCCATGCCAGTATATTACCTCCTACCCCATGTGCGTTAATTTTCTTTACCAACCTCCTGTGGGGTACTTCATCAAAAGCCTTCTGAAAATCCAAGTATACTACGTCCACCGACTCACCTTTATCAATTCTGTTGGTAACATCCTCAAAAAACTCCAACAGGTTCGTCAAACATGATTTCCCATTCATAAATCCATGTTGACTATGCCCAATCAGATTATTATCCAAGTATCCATTTATCACCTCGTTTAGAACAGATTCTAGCATTTCACTGAAGTTGTGCTGTGGTTGAGTTAGGAGGTGTATGCTTGTAATGTTTCACTCTATAAATATATGTCAGACTGAAAGATTGGCTTCAGTGCTATCCTTCATCAAATGGCTTTCTGGAATAGGGCACCATGGACCAGAAAGCAGCAAATATAATATTTCCATCAAGAAAAAGGGAAGGATGAACCAGTAATTACAGAGTAGTCTGCCGATTGTCATTTGTGGACATATTCAAGATCAAAGTAGCATTGGAATTTTTTTTATTCTTTCATGGGAAGTGGATGTCACCAGCAACGCCGTCTGTCCCAAAGACTGGCGGATCCTATCAAACCTTCCGCTGTTCGCAACAGGCAAGGTACAGGCCTTACCCAACCAACCCATGCTTGCAAAACTCAAAATACAGTGTCCAACATTATCTGTGATTCCGCAATTGTACAATACTTACTAAATAATCCTCAGTGTGCTAAGAATTACGCTAACAACCAATTAAGATTGTCAGTTGGGCTTGCAGTGTGGCGCATTTGTGCGTACTGGAAGCAACATATATTAATACAGAGCCTTGTTCTTTGCAAACAGAAAGAAAATGGACATACATTGTGCCTGTTGCAGCCAAACAAAATAAGTGATAGCCATTCGCTGGTTCATTGCTCAGGGCAATGCTTTCACCAGAGTCAAGCTGCCTGGTTTAAATTTCATACAAAGCTTGGCAATTAACTGTCAGCCACCATAAACTGGTGCATTCCCCATGGCAACGTCTCTACCAATCAGAGTCCACTTGCTACTCAATAAACACTCTCTTCTCATATAGATCTGTTGTTTCCCTTACATTGGTATTCTTGCGACTTATCCTGATGAGTGCAAGATGAAAAGCTTCGACAAAATGTCTCTATTTTCAGCAATACTTAATTGAATTTATTATTTAATTGAATTTAAATTCCACCATCCGCCACCCCCCACAAAACCCCCGGGCATTATCATTTTGCTGCTAGATTACTAGCTCAGTGACATTACCACTAACCCTCGTCTCCCCATGCTAAATTGTTATGACACCCCCCGAGCCGTCCATGTCCAACTTCTTCGAGAGGGCAAATGGCGTACAGACACACAAGATTGAGTGATAACAGGTCTCTGATGACCTTCGGCCTGCCGAGCAGGTTCCTGAAAAACAAAGTCTTTGGGTTCTGGGGGCAGCATGGTTTCAAAGCTGAACTGTATTGGTTAATCAAAGACAGCCAACACACATTTGTTAAAAACAAGTTGTGTACATGGTTTTTCAGAAGGCACTCAACAACTCAGCACAACAGTGAGGAAGGATATTAGCTCTGACAATGTGGAATCTGTATGGATAGAGCTGAGAAACACTAAAGGGGCATAAAAAGTTAGTGGGGGTTGTATATAGACCCCCAAACTGTAGTGGTGATGTTGGCAATAGCATTAAACAGGAAATTAGAGACGCATGCGATAAAGGAACATCTATAATTATGGGTGACTTTAGTCTGCATGTACATTGGGCAAATCAAATTAGTCACAATACCGTAGAAGAGGAATTCATGGAATGAACATGGGATGGTTTTCTGGACCAATACGTTGAGGAACCAACTAGAGAACAGGCTATCCTAGACTGGGTATTGTGCAATGAGAGGGAAATAATTGACAATCTAGTTGTGCGAGACCCCTTGGGGATCAGCGAACATAATATGATAGAATTCTTCATCAAGATGAAGAGTGACATAGTTGATTCTGAGACTAGGGTCCTGAATCTTAGTAAAGGAAACTACAAAGGTATGAGGTGCGAGTTGGCTATGACGGACTGGGAAATGTTACTTAAAGGGATGACGGTGGATAGGCAATGGCAAACATTCAAAGAGCACATAGATGAACTGCAACAGTTGTTTATTCCTGTCTAGCGCAAAAGTAAAACGGGAAAGGTAGCCAAACCATGGCTTACAAGGGAAATTAGAGATAGCATTAGATCCAAGGAAGAGGCATATAAATTTGCCAGAAAAAAAACAATAGACCTGAGGATTAGGAACAGTTTAGAATTCAGCAAAGGAGGACCAAGGGATTGATTAAGGGGAAAATACGAGAGTAAGCTTGCGGGGAACATAAAAACTGACTGTAAAAGTTTCTATAGGTATGTGAAGAAAAAAAGATTGGTGAAGACAAATGTAGGTCCCTTACAGTCAGAAACAGGGGAATTTATTATGGGGAACAAAGAAATGGCTGACCAACTAAATGCATACTTTGGTTCTGTCTTCACAAAGGAGGACACAAATATCATACCAGAAATGTTGGGGAACACAGGGTTTAGTGAGAGGGAGGAACTGAAGGAAATCAGTATTAGTAGAGAAATGGTGTTGGGGAAATTGATGGGATTGAAGGCCAATAAATCTCCAGGGCCTGATAATCTACATCCCAGAGTACTTAAGGAAGTGGCCCTAGAAATAGTGGATACATTGGTGGTCATCTTCGAAGATTCTACAGACTCTGGAACAGTTCCTACAAATTGGAGGGTAGCAAATGTAACCCCACTTATTTAAAAAGGGAGGTAGAGAGAAAACAGGGGATTATAGACCAGTCAGCCTGACATCAGTAGTGGGGAAAATTCTAGAGTCCATTATCAAAGATTTTATAGCAGAGCACTTGGACAACAATGGTAGAATCAATGGATTTACGAAAGGGAAATCATGCTTGACAAAATCATGCTACTAGAATTCTTCGAGGATGTAACTAGTAGAGTTGATGAGGGACAGCCAGTGGATGTGGTTTATTTGGACTTTCAGAAGACTTTTGACAAAATCCCACATGAGATTGGCTTGTAAAAGTAAAGCGCATGGGATTGGGGTAGTGCATTGTGATGGATAGAAAATTGGTTGGCAGACAGGAAACAAAGAGTAGGAATAAACGGGTCTTTTTTCTAATGGCAGGCAGTGACTAGTGGGGTACCGCAGGGTTCGGTGCTCGGACCCCAGCTATTCACAATATCTATTAATGATTTAGATGAGGGAACTAAAAGTAATATCTCCAAATTTGCAGATGACACAAAATTGGGTGGGAGGGTGAGTTGTGAGGAGGATGCAGAGACGCTTCAGGGTGATTTGGACAAGTTGAGTGAGTGGGCAAATGCATGGCAGATGAATATGGATAAATGCGAGGTTATCCACTTTGGTAGCAAAAACAGAAAGGTAGATTATCTGAACGGCTATAAACTGAGAGAGGGGAATATGCAACGAGACCTGGGTGTTTTCGTACACCAGTCGCTGAAGGTAAGCATGCAGGTGCAACAGGCGGTAAAAAAAGCAAATGGTATGTTGGCCTTCATAGCGAGAGGATTCGAGTACAGCAGGAGGGATGTCTTGCTGCAATTATACAGGGCCTTGATGAGGCCACACCTGGAATATTGTGCGCAGTTTTGGTCTCCTTATCTGAGGAAGGACGTTCTTGCTATAGAGGCAGTGCAGCTAAGGTTTACCAGACTGATTCCTGGGATGGCGGGACTGACGTATGAGGAGAGATTGAGTCAGTTAGGATTATATTCGCTGGAGTTCAGAAGAGTGAGGGGGGATCTCATAGAAACCTATAAAATTCTAACAGGATTTGACAGGGTAGATGCAGGAAGGATGGTCCCGATGGTGGGGGAGTCCAGAACCAGGGGTCATAGTCCAAGGATACGGGGTAAACCATTCAGGACTGAGATGAGGAGAAATTTCTTCACCCAAAGAGTGGCGAACCTGTGGAATTCGCTACCACAGAAAGCAGTTGAGGCCAAAACATTGTATGTTTTCAAGAAGGAGTTAGATATAGCTCTTGAGACGAAAGGGATCAAAGGATATGGGGGAAAGCAGGAACAGGTTACTGATTTGGATGATCAGCCATTATCATAATGAATGGCGGAGCAGGCTCGAAGGGCCGACTCATGATCCTATTTTCTATGTTTCTATAAGAAGCCTCACAACAGGCTGGTTAAAAAAAAAATCAGATCAATTACATAAGAGGAATGGAGTAGAATAGATACAAAGTTTGTTGGGCAGACAGCAAGCGAGCAGTTAGGGTTAATGGATATTGCTCAGATTGGAAAAGGAATTGAAGTGTCATACCTCAGGAATTCGTGTGAGATCAGTTTTTGTTCTCTGTATTCATAGGTGATTTGGAGTTGCGTGCAGGGACCACAATATCAAGATTTGCTGATGACAACAGTAGAGGGTTTGGCAAAGAATGGGAAAAACTATAAAAGATTTCAAGTGGAAAAAGGTAGCAGATTCAATTTGATGTCTAGTATGAGGTCATAGAGTCATAACTGCACAGGAGGTGGCCATTTGGCCCATCTAGTCCCTGCTGACTCTCTGTAGAGCAATCTAGTCATTCCCATTCTCCTGTTTTACCTCCAAAGTCCTGCAAGTTTATTTCCCTTAAGTGCCCATCCAATTTCCTCTTGAAATCATTGATCATCTCAGCTTCCACCACCCTCATTGGCAGTGAGTTCCAAGTCATTACCACTCTGCATAAAAAAGTCCTTCCTCACATTCTCCCTGTATCTCTTACCCAAAACATCAAATCTGTGTCCCCCTGGTCCTTGTACCATCGGATAATGGGAACAGCAGGACATACTGGGAACAGCTTTTCTTTGCCTACCATATCTAAACCTGTCATAATTTTGTACGTCTCTATCAGATCTTCCCGCAATCTCCTTTGCTCTAAGAACAACCCACAGCTTCTCTAACCTAAACTTGTAGTTAAAATCCCTCATCCCTGGAACCATTCTGGTAAATCTCCTCTGCACCCTCTCAAGAACCCTCACATCCTTTCTGAAGTGTGGTGACCAGAACTGGACACAATACTCTAGTTGTGTCTTAAAAGGTGCTTTCAAGGTTCAGCACAACTTCCCTGCTTTTGTACTCAATGCCTCTGTTCATGAAGCCCAAGATCCCATACACTTTAATAATTACTCTTCCACAGTGGCGCAGTGGTTAGCACGGCAGCCTCACAGCTCCAGTGACCCGGGTTCAATTCAGGGTACTGCCTGTGTGGAGTTTGCAAGTTCTCCCTGTGTCTGCATGAGTTTTCGCCGGGTACTCCGGTTTCCTCCCAACACCAAAAGACTTGCAGGTTGATAGGTAAATTGGCCATTATAAATTGCCCCTAGTATAGGTAGGTGGTAGGGGAATTTCGGGACAGGTGGGGATGTGGTAGGAATATTGGATTAGTGTAGGATTAGTATAAATGGGAGGTTGATGGTCGGCACAGACTCGGTGGGCCGAAGGGCCTGTTTCAGTGCTGTATCTCTAAATAAAAATAAAAAAATAAATATGTCCCGCCACCTTCAAACATCTACGTGCATGGACCCTCAGGTCCCTGCACACACTTTAGAACTGTACTATTAAGTCTATATTGTCTCTCCCAATCTCTTCTTTCAAAATGCATCACCTCATACTGCTCTGTATTAAATTCCATCTACCACCTGCCTGTCCATTTTGCTAGCCTATCTATGTCCTGTTGCAGTCCAATGGTACCATCCTCACTGCTTGCTACATCTCCCAAGTTTGATACCTTCAGCAAATTTTGAAATTTTACTTTATTCCAATATCCAAGTCATTTTTATACATCCAAAAAAGCAGTAGTCTTACCACTGATCCCTGGAGAACCTCACTATGTACCATCCTCCAGGCTGAAAAAAAACCATTTATCACAACTCACTGTTTTCTGTCCTTAAGCCTGTTTTTTAATCCAGGCTCACACTTACCCTCCTATTCAATGAACCTCAATTTTGTTAACCAGCCATTTATGCAGGTACTTTGTCAAATTCTTTCTTAAAAGCCATGTAGATGACGTCCACCACATTCCCCACAGCAACCTTTCCTGTTAGTTCATCAAAAAAAAAATTCAATTTGATTAGTCGAACACTAAAGAATCAGTGAAAGTTTAAAGCACAGAAAGAGGCCACTTGGCCCATCGTGTCTGTGCCAGCCAAAAAACGATCCACCTATTCTAATCCCACCTTCCAGCATTTGGTCACTAGCCCTGTCGATTACAGCACTTGAGGTGCATATCCAGACTCCTTTTGAATGAGTTGAGGGTCTCTGCCTCACCTACCCTTTCAGGTAGTGAGTTCCAGATCATCACCACCCTCTGGGTGAACAAAAGAACAAAGAACAAAGAGCAATACAGCAAAGGAAAAGGCCATTCGGCCCTCCAAGCCTGCGCCGATCTTGATGCCTGCCTAAACTAACACCTTCTGCACTTCCGGGGCCCATATCCCTCTATTCCCTTCCTATTCATATATTTGGCAAAAGATGTCTCTTAAACGTCGCTATCGCACCTGCTTCCACCACCTCCCCTGGCAGCAAGTTCCAGGCACTCACCACCCTCTGTGTAAAAAACCTGCCTCACACATCCCCTCCAAACTTTGCCCCTCGCACCTTAAACCTATGTCCCCTAGTAACTGACTCTTCCACCCTGGGAAAAAGCTTCTGACTATCCACTCTGTCCATGCCGCTCATAACTTTGTAAACCTCTATCATGTCGCCCCTCCACCTCCGTATTTCCAGTGAAAACAATCCGAGTTTTTCCAACCTCTCCTCATAGCTAATGCCCTCCAGACCAGGCAACATCCTGGTAAACCTCCTCTGTACCCTCTCCAAAGCCTCCACGTTCTTCTGATAGTGTGGGGACCAGAATTGCACGCAATATTCTAAGTGAGGATACTAATATTCTGTACAGCTGCAACATTACTTGCCAATTTTTATACTCTACGCCCCGACCGATGAAGGCAAGCATGCCGTATGCCTTCTTGACTACCTTATCCACCTGCGTTGCCACTTTCAGTGACCTGTGGACCTGTACGCCCAGATCTCTCTGCCTGTCAATACTCCTAAGGGTTCTGCCATTTACTGTATACCTCCCACCTGCATTAGACCTGCCAAAATGCATTACCTCACATTTGTCCGGATTAAACTCCATCTGCCATTTCTCCGCCCAAGTCTCCAACCGCTCTATATTCTGCTGTATACAAGTCCTTGAAGCGGCCAACACCCCCAGCTTATACACACTACTGAGTCAGCGGCGCTTGAGATGGCTTGGCCATGTGAGCCGCATGGAAGATGGCAGGATCCCCAAAGACACATTGTACAGCGAGCTCGCCACTGGTATCAGACCCACCGGCCGTCCATGTCTCCGCTATAAAGACGTCTGCAAACGCGACATGAAATCGTGTGACATTGATCACAAGTCGTGGGAGTCAGTTGCCAGCATTCGCCAGAGCTGGCGGGCAGCCATAAAGACAGGGCTAAATTGTGGGCGAGTCGAAGAGACTTAGTAGTTGGCAGGAAAAAAGACAGAGGTGCAAGGGGAGAGCCAACTGTGCAACAGCCACGACAAACAAATTTCTCTGCAGCACCTGTGGAAGAGCCTGTCACTCCAGAATTGGCCTTTATAGCCACTCCAGGCGCTGCTTCACAAACCACTGACCACCCCCAGGCGCGTATCCATTGTCTCTCGAGATAAGGAGGCCCAAAAGAACTCTGACAATCCTCAACACTATCCGCAACTCCACCAACCTTTGTGTCATCCGCAAACTTACTAATCAGACCAGCTACATTTTCCTCCAAATCATTTATATATACTACAAACAGCAAAGGTTCCAACACTGATCCCTGCGGAACACCACTAGTCACATCGGCACAGTGGCGCAGTGGTTAGCACTGCAGCCTCACAGCTCCAGCGACCCGGGTTCGATTCCGGGTACTGCCTGTGTGGAGTTTGCAAGTTCTCCCTGTGTCTGCGTGGGTTTTCTCCGGGTGCTCCGGTTTCCTCCCACAAGCCAAAAGACCTACAGGTTGATAGGTAAATTGGCCATTATAAACTGTCAGTAGTATAGGTAGGTGGTAGGGAAATATAGGGACAGGTGGGGATGTTTGGTAGGAATATGGGATTAGTGTAGGATTAGTATAAATGGGTGGTTGATGTTCAGCACAGACCCGGTGGGCCGAAGGGCCTGTTTCAGTGCTGTATCTCTAATCTAATCTAATCCCTCCATTCAGAAAAACACCCATCCACTGATCCCCTCTGTCTTCTATGACCGAGCCAGTTCCATATCCATCTTGCCAGCTCACATCTGATCCCATGTGACTTCACCTTTTGTACCAGTCTGCCATGCGGGACCTTGTCAAAGGCTTTACTGAAGTCCATATAGATAACATCCACTGCCCTTCCTTCATCAATCATCTTCGTCCCTTCCTCAAAAAACTCAATCAAATTAGTAAGACACAACCTCCTCTTCACAAAACCATGCTGTCTCTCGCTAATTTCGTTTGTTTCCAAATGGGAGTAAATCCTGTTCCGAATAATCCTAATAGTTTCCCTACCACTGACGTAAGGCTCACCGGCCTATAATTTCCTGGATTATTCTTGCCACCCTTCTTAAACAAAGGAACAACATTGGCTATTCTCCAGTCCTCTGGGACCTCACCTGTAGCCAATGAGGATGCAAAGATTTCTGTCAAGGCCCCAGCAATTTCCTCCCTTGCCTCCCTCAGTATTCTAGGGTAGATCGCATCAGGCCCTGGGGACTTACCTACCTTAATGCTTTGCAAGACACCCAACACCTCCTCCTTTTTGATAATGAGATGACTGAGACTATCTGCACTCCCTTTCCTAGGCTCATCATCCACCAAGTCCTTTTCCTTGGTGAATACTGATGCAAAGTACTCATTTAGCACCTTGCCCATTTCCTCTGGCTCCACACATAGATCCCCATCTCTGTCCTTGAGTGGGCCAACCTTTTCCCTGGTTCCCCTCTTGCTCTTTATATACGTATAAAAAGCCTTGGGATTTTCCTTAATCCCGTTTACCAATGACTTTTCATGACCCCTTTTAGCCCTCCCGACTCCTTGCTTAAGTTCCTTCCTACTGTCTTTATATTCCTCAAGTGCTTCGTCTGTTCCCAGCCTTCCAGCCCTTACAAATGCTTCTTTTTTCTTTTTGACTAGGCTCACAATATCCCTCGTTATCCAAGCTTCCCGAAACTTGCCAAACTTGTCTTTCTTCCTCACAGGAACATGCTGGTCCTGGATTCTAAACAACTGATGTTTGAAAGACACCCACATGTCAGATGTTGATTTACCCTCAAACAGCCGCCCCCAATCTAAATTCTTCAGTTCCTGCCTAATATTGTTATCATTAGCCTTCCCCCAATTTAGCACCTTCACCCGAGGACTACTCTTATCCTTATCCACAAGTACCTTAAAACTTATGGAATTATGGTCACTGCTCCCGAAATGCTCCCCCACTGAAACTTCGACCACCTGGCCGGGCTCATTCCCAGGTCCAGAATGGCCCCACCCCTAGTTGGACTATCTAAATACTGTATCAAGAAGCCCTCCTGGATGCTCCTCACAAATTCTGCCCCTTCCAAGCCCCTAGCACTAAGTGAGTCCCAGTCAATATAGGGGAAGTTAAAATCACCCACCACTACAACCCTGTTACCTTTACATCTTTCCAAAATCTGTCTACATATCTGCTCCTCTACCTCCCACTGGCTGTTGGGAGGCCTGTAGTAAACCCCCAACATCGTGACTGCACCCTTCCTATTCCTGAGCTTCACCCATATTGCCTCGCTGCACGATCCCTCTGAGGTCTCCTCCCGCAGTACAGCTGTGATATTCTCCTTAACCAGTAAAGCAATTTTTTTTAAACCAGTCTGCTATGTGGGACTTTGTTAAAAGCCCTGCTAAGATCCACGTAGACCACATCAACTGCACTACCCTCATCTATCTTCCCTGTTATTTCTTTAAAAAACTTCCATCAAGTTGGTCAAACAAGATCTTCCCTTAACAAATCCATGCTGACTATCCTTGATTAACCTGTGTCTTTCTAACTTTTACAAATCTGTGCTGGTTCTTCTTAATTAACTCAAATCTCTCCAAGTGCCTGTTAATTATTTCCCTGAATATTGCTTCCAAAACCATACCCACCACTGATATTAAACTGACTGGCCTGTAGTTTCTAGGAATGTCATGCATTTTGAAAATAAAAAACTAAAAATATACGCTCATGGGAAAATGGCTGAAGGGTGTGGAGCAGAAAGATGTGTATTTCAATTACATAATTCTTTGAAAGTGTGAATGTAGGTAAATAAAGCTTTTAAAATAAAAAGGCCAATACCATTTAGGTTTTATGAACAGTGATAGAGGAGCACTGAGGTAGTAATAAATTAGTACAAACAATGATGAATCTACAGTTCCTCCTGTGTTTAAGCTACTGTGGAGTTCAACTTCCAGATCAGAAAATAAAATCCAAATTTTGGTGCAAGGGGAAAGATTTTCACTGCAAAACAAGTTCTTTATACCTTCTTTCTACAGTGTTTTTTTTAAAGAAAAATGCGATTCTTGAGAGAAGTTCTATTTGTCTTTATTACCTCACCTCCGAGACACTGCAGCATTTCAGGTTTTATACAGACAAGACAAAAGTTCAGATGCTGTCGAAAACCGGTTCAATCAGCACAGAAAGAATGAGGTAAACACTCTTTTCATTCGCATGCTAAGCCAGATATGATTACCTAGTCACTGATCATGCACTGAATACTATGTTACCAAGTTACTCTGAGAAATGACCCATTCCTCCCTTTGTAAGCCTGCATTAATTACTGATTCAGGTTTTGCATCTTCACTTTTCTTGGCCTCAGGAATTCTCTCAGCGAGATCCATTCAGATTAGAAGCACAGAAGAATAGTGCAGAAGAAACTCTTCGGCCCATCGTGTCTGCACCGATGCATTAAAGACACCTGACCTGTCTACCTAATCCCATTTGCCAGCACTTGGCCCATAGCCTTGAATGTTATGATGTGCCAAGTGCTCATTCAGGTACTTTTTAAAGGATGTCAGGCAACCCGCCTCTGCCACCCTCCCAGGCAGTGCATTCCGGACCGTCACCACCCTCTGGGTAAATAAGTTCTTCCTCAAATCCCCCTTAAACCTCCTGCCTCTCATGTTAAACTTGTGTCCCCTCGTAACTGACCCTTAAACTAATGAAGGGTTCCGAAGAAGGGTCACTGACCCGAAACGTTAACTCTGCTTCTCTTTCCACAGATGCTGCCAGACCTGCTGAGTGGTTCCAGCATTTCTTGTTTTTATTTCAGATTTCCAGCATCCGCAGTATTTTGCTTTTATTAAACTAAGGGGAACAGCTGCTCCCCATCCACCCTGTCCATGCCCCTCATAATCTTGTACACCTCGATCAGGTCACCCCTCAGTCTTCTCTGCTCCAGCAAAAACAACCCAAGCCTATCCAACCTCTCTTCATAGCTTAAATGTTCCATCCCAGGCACCATACTGGTGAATCTCCTCTGCACCCCCTCCAGTGCAATCACATTTTCCTATAATGTGGCGACCAGAATTGCACACAGTACTCCAGCTGTGGCCTTACCAAAGTTCTGTACAACTCCAACATGACCTCCCTGCTTTTGTAATCTATGCCTCGATTGATAAAGGCAAGTGTCCCATATGCCTTTTTCACCACCCTATTAACCTGCCCTTCTGCCTTCAGAGATCTATGGACAAACACGCCAGAAATCACAGTTGTCACCTTCAGCATCTGATCGAATATATACAGTATAAATATATGCATTTAAAAAAAAATGCTCATCTGGAGAACCACCTTCATTTTTTTCTATTCCTTGGCTGTTTTGAATATGACAATTTAATTGCTATGGGGTTGCACCACGGAGCTAATTTGGAGCAATTCCAACACCCAACACTATAAAGGACTTAAAACAGCATTAATGGAAGTGCAAATTATTAGCCTCGAGCATCAACTACATACATTATATTATAACTACATACATGGGCAGCACAGTGGTGCAGTGGTTAGCACCGCAGCCTCACAGCTCCAGTGACCTGGGTTCGATTGAGTCATAGAGAGATACAGCACTGAAACAGGTCCTTCGGCCCACCAAGTCTGTGCTGACCATCAACCACCCATTTATACTAATCCTTCATTAATCCCATATTCCCTACGAGACAATCTCTTGTTACTGTTATTCGAGTTTGCTGTAGTTCTTGGTGGGCACTGCCTGTGCGGAGTTTGCGAGTTCTCCGTGACCACGTGGGTTTCCGCTGAGTGCTCCGGTTTCCTCCCACAGCCAAAGACTTGCAGGTTGATAGGTAAATTGGCCATTGTAAATTGCCCCTAGTGTAGGTAGGGGAACTGAGGGGATGTGGTAGGGAATATGGGATTAATGTCGGATTAGTATAAACGACATTATACTAATGTCGGCAAAGACTCGGTGGGCCGAAGGGCCCGTTTCAGTGCTGTATCTCGAAATAAATTAATTAATTAACACCTTGCTGTGAGCCATCTGACCTTACAGAAACTATGGAGTCCAGCCAACAGAGATACTATGTTTTCTTCCATCCACCATACTGTGTTAAGTGGTGGTGTGCAGTGATGGAGTAGCATTGCTGCATTTTCAATTTAACAGCCAGATCTGATACCCTATCCAGTACCATTCTGATGTGCACAAAAACTAACCTACATTCACTTGCTGACACAAGTTCAACATTTTTGGCATGCAGGCATGCATTGGCAAACAAATTTAATGTGTGCAGTCATGTCACACACTGGGAATTCTGGTTTCTCCTCAAATTGAAGTACCGTTCAACACCAGGGCAACACAGATATGTTAAAATTCATGCCCGTGCACGTATTCAGAGGAAATTAGATTATTTGATGCACCTCATTAGCCCCAGTTAGCTATGTGTTAAGGGGTAAATTGAATAAGGTTTTTAGGATTTTGAAAAGGAATTGACAGGGTGGAACTCCACTGATGGGAGAGTCTCGGACAAGGGGACATAACCTTAAAATCAGAGCTACGCTATGCCGGAGAGAAGGAAACACTTCTTCAAAGGTTGTCAGAAGTATGGAACACTCTCCCATAAAAAGACGACGATGCTGGCTCAATTAATAATTTATAATCTGAGATAGTTTATTCCCTTGTCTAGCAAAGATCTAACTAATACGGAGCCAATTCAGGTAGATGGAGTTAAGGTACCAATCAGCCATGATCTCACTGAATCGTAGAACAGTTTGAAAGGGCTACTCCAATGTTGTTAAGTGCAAGAAACACATGCTATCACATGGCTGACAATACCTATGAACTGTACACCAAAATGAAGTAATCTTCTCAGCAAAGGAGAAAGGGAAAAAAAGAGGCAAGACATGCAATAAAACTCACTGCTTTGTTCAATGCCACAATAAAAAGGAAATAAAAAAATCCAAACTATATTGAACAAGTTTAACACACTGTATCAAAATGCATTTTTCCCGATTTATTAGATTTTTTTGGTAACCACTAAAATTATCCACGGCTTTGTCCTCTGCCATGGAAACAGAGTGCCAGGAGAGCTGGCAGCTCTGGTGCAAAGGTCACAACTTGGTGAGGAGGAAAAATAGCGTGATTGGGTGGTAGAAGATCAGTAAACAATTACAATAGAAGCTGGAGGCTGGAAGGACCTGGAGCTGAACAGGTGAGTCTCTGCAGGTCAGAGGAGACACTCACACTATCAGTGGGAAAAGGGAACCTGGACATCGCATTGAGTGTCAGACAAAGCCAGGTGAATTAACTGAATAATGATCACAAAATTAAACGATTAAAATTAAAGATAAAAATTAAACTATACTATAGACTATATATGCAGCACCTTTAATGTAAACTATCCCAAGGTATTTCACAAGAGCTTTATCAAACATAATTTGACACCGAGTCATAAGGAGATAGGTCAAAGAGGTAGGTTTAAGCATCTTAAAAGAGGAAAGAGAGGGATGGAGAGGTTTAATGAGGGAATGCCAGAGCTTATGGGTAAAGTGCTTCACCTGTGAGATGTGGGAAGTCCATGACACTTCCAGCGTTCCGGACGACTACATCTGCAGGAAGTGTACCCAGTTGCAGCTCCTCACAGACCGCATGGATCGGTTGGAGCAGCAACTGGATGCACTTAGGAGCATGCAGGTGGCAGAAAGTGTCATAGACAGGAGTTTTAGAGATGTGGTTACACCCAAGGTGCAGGCAGATAGATGGGTGACTGCTAGAAGGGGCAGGGAGTAAGTGCAGGAATCCCTTGTGGCTCTCACCCTCTCTAATAAGTATACCGTTTTGGATACTGTTGGGGGGGATGGCCTAACAGGCGAAAACAACAGCAGCAGCCAGAGCAGTGGCACCATGGCTGGCACTGTTGTTCAGCAGAGAGGGACAAAGCGCAGAAGAGCACTGTTCCAGTGAACATCAACGCAAGCTCGAGGAACAGCATCTCATCTACCGATTAGGCACACTACAGCCTGCCGGACTGAACATTGAGTTCAATAATTTCAGAGCATGACAGCCCCCCACTTTACTTTCATTTTTAGTTATTTTTTCTTCCTTTTTTTTTGCATTCCTTTTTACATTTTTTACAATCTTTTTTTGCATTTATTTCATTTCATCTTAGTTTGTTCAGTTTGCTTACCCACTGTTTTTTTCAGGTTGTTTTTCTTCAGGTTTGCACTTGCTGATGTTCAATATTCAGTATATTCACACCTAATCTGTACTAATGCTTTGTCTTTCAACACACCATTAACATATTGTTTGCCTTTGCTCCGTGACCTTTTGGTCAGCTATGTGGCCTGGTCCAATCTGCACCTTCTCCTTTGTTATCTCTTGCCCAACCCCCACCTCACTTGTTTATAATCTGTGACTTTTCTAATATTTGTCAGTTCCGAAGAAGGGTCACTGACCCGAAACGTTAACTCTGCTTCTCTTTCCACAGATGCTGCCAGACCTGCTGAGTGAATCCAGCATTTTTTGTTTTTGTTTCAGATTTCCAGCATCCGCAGTATTTTGCTTTTAGCCTAAACCAGGTTGTTAGCCATATCTGTATCCTTGGAGTTTTTCAGGAAGTGGAGATGCGGGCCTTACCAGGGGAACAGCCCGAGTACAAATGATGCCTTTAAGGGGACTAGGGCATTGAAGGTGGAAATGAGGGTGCGGTTGAGATCAGGAGCTGCAGAAATATCGCAGCCAACATTTTAAAGTGCAGTGGATTGCAAGAGTGTTTGTTTTCCCTGGGACAGACACAGAAGCAGAGAAGAGGAAGGAGAATTTGGGTGGACAGCAATAGAAGAAAGTGAACAGTGAATGCCTTATCTATGACTGACAAAACTACTTACGTTTATATGAAAAAGCACATTTAACAGGATAAAACGTCCCAAGGAACTTAACAGCAATTTTAATAAAAACAATAAAAGATACAATGGAGTAGTTTTAGAAAATAGTACTTGCTAGTCAATCTTTCAGAGAAGTAGTTCAGAGGATAGACAATCTTTCAGACTATTTTCAGAAGAGGCATTGGGTTATTTTCATGTATCTTTACAAATGGGCAGGTGCTATGATGTCAAAACTGTAACCTAAATATGGCTAGCTCACATTGTGCACATATTAGCATGAAGTATGTAGGACCTTGCTATGCCAGGGAGAACCTGTGCCATCATCTAACATGGTGGGAAGCAATGCTGTATAAACACACTGAAACACAGGTTTCATTCATACAGTTACTCTTCAAAAACAAACTTCTTTTGCTTTCCTTACACAGAGTTGGCAGGCAGCTTTGATGGGCCCAATGTCCGCTTCTAACAATCAACAGGAATTGTAACATCCCATCCCAAGCTGAGATCGCCCCATAATGCGCCTTCGCTGGCTATATGTGGCTGTATCGGTGGCTTTTGCACTTGTTAATTTGCACTTGCCTATTCTCCTCCTTTCACCTTTTTCGGGAACTTCCCACTTTGTGCATCTGCTTCTCTTATTTCTGCTTTGTCTCACTGCCTTTTTCTCCATAACTCCATGTCCATCTTTCTGTAAAATGCTCAGACATTATCCTCTAGGCCACAAGTGCTATATAAATGCAAGCTCTTCGTAAAATTATTTGCAAAAATTAAATTTCATTGCTTTGAGTTTAAAAGAGACTGCAAAACAATGTCATTCTATATGGCCACGCATTTTTTTTAAAGTATGACTGTTCTTCCCACAATCTCCAGAGTCAGTTAAACTTTCATCAGTCACCACTAGGGGACAGTTTGCACTTTGCCCCATATCTGAAACGAATCAAATATTTGGCTGTATAATACTTTTCCAAAAACTGTACTATTTATGAGCTGAACTCCTATACACTATAAAAAGTTTGGCATGCCAAAGGGATACAGAATAACTTTAAAAATATATGTAGAATCACAATAAAATTATGAAAAATTACAGCTGCAGATAATCTTTTTTAAGAAGTAGCGACTTGCATCTGGAGCGGTTAATAAACTGCCTGCACGTTTGAAGCAATGAAACAGCAACCATTATTCATCCACTGGAAACTGGGTTTGTAATTATCGAGTTTTTTTTAGCATTTTAAAGCCTGCAAAGTAAATGTTTTCAGATCAAACTCAGCTATGCTTTCTGCTCTTTCTGCAATTTCTGCGATTCAGTGACTTGCTGGAGAGTGCACATCACTGATTGAAGGTGATTGGCAAAAGAAGCAACGACGACATGAGGAAAAACTTTTTTTTTACGCAGCGAGTGGTTAGTATCTGGAATGCACAGTCTGAACATTGTGAAGGCATATTCAATCAAGGCATTCAAAAGAGAATTGGCTAACTATCTGAACAGAAAAATTTGCAGGGCTTTGGGGACAAAGCAGAAAAGTGGAACTAGGGGAGTTGCTCTTGCAGAAAGCTGACACAGTCACGACGGGCTTCCCTCTGTGCTGTAACCATTCTATGATTCTAAGTAAATTGGGTACGGCTAACTAATAAAAATCAAACAATGGGTATGCCCATTTGTTTGACCTCAGGAATAGGAAAGATGCTTGAGGGAATCATTAGAGATGCAATACATAGAGAGGAGCATCCAACATGGATTCAAAAATTACAAATTTGATTTTTTTTTGGCAACATAGAAACATAGAAAATAGGAGCAGGAGTAGGCCATTCAGCTCTTCAGGCCTGCTCCACCATTCAAAAAAGATCACGGCTGATCACTAATTCAGGATCCCTTGATCCCTTTGGCATTAAGAAATATATGTGGCTCCTTCTTCAATATATTTAATGATTTGACCTCAACTGCCTTCTGTGGTAGAGAATTCCACAGGTTCACCACCCTCTGAGTGAAGAAATTTCTCATCTCGGTTCTAAATGGCATACCCCGTATCATGAGACTTTGACCCCTGGTTCTGGACTCCCCAGCCATCAAAAACATCCTCCCTGCATCTAGCCTGTCTAGTCCTGTTAGAATTTTATAGTTTTCTATGAGATCCCCCCTCATTCTTCGAAACTCTATTGAATATAGGCCAGTCGACCCAATCTCTCCGCATACGTCAATCCTGCCATCCCAAGAATCGGCCTAGCAAATCTTCTTTGCACTCCCTCCATGGCAAGAACATTCTTCCTCACCAAGGCCCTGTATAACTGCAGTAAGACATCCTTGCTCCTGTACTCAAATCCTCTTGCAATGAAGGCCAACATACCACTTGCCTTCCTAACTGCTTGCTGCTTTCCCTGAATGCTTGCTTTCAGCGACTGGTTTACAAGGACACCCAGGTCTCATTGCACCTCCCTCTTTCCCAATCTATCACCACTCAGATAATAATCTGCCTTTCTGTTTTAACAACCAAAATGGATAACCTAACATTTATGCATGTTATACTACATCAGCTGGAGCTGTGAGGCTGCGGCGCTAACCAGTGCGCCACAGTGTGCCCTAAATTTATTGAGCTTGTTTGTTTTATTTGAATTTTATGGGCCTGGGAGTTTGGAAATTGCTCTTAGCACTTTGCTCATGGGTGGATAAATCTTGAATCAGGATGCTAAGTATCTGTAGCTTAAATGACATTCAAATGAATGGAAGTATGGATTTAAATTTTTAATGTAGCCCAACCCAAGGCTCCATGGTATACACTAACATGACACAGTAAGATACACAAATTGGACACCCCTATGTTAAAGGCAATCTCCACGAAGTGACGAGGACACGAGGAGACAAGAACTAGGAGAAGTAGACCATCGAGCCTGCCCCGCCATTCTTCCTCAGATAAGGAGACCAAAACTGCACACAATACTCCAGATGTGGTCTCACCAAGGCCCTGTATATGATTGATGAAGGAAGGGCAATGAATGTTATCCAAATGGACTTTAGTAAAGCCTTTGACAAGGTCCCGCATGGCAGACTGGTACAAAAGGTGATCAGAGGTGAGCTGGCAAGATGGATACAGAACTGGCTCGGTCATAGAAGACAGAGGGTAGCAGTGTTTTTCTGAATGGAGGGATGTGACTAGTGGTGTTCCGCAGGGATCAGTGCTGGGACCTTTGCTGTTTGTAGTATATATAAATGATTTGGAGGAAAATGTAGCTGGACTGATTAGTAAGTTTGCAGACGACACAAAGGTTGGTCGAGCTGCGGATAATGATGAGGATTGTCAGAGGATACAACAGGATATAGATCGGTTGGAGACTTGGGCGGAGAAATGGCAGATGGAGTTTAATCCAGACAAATCTGAGGTAATGCATTTTGGAAGGTCTAATGCAGGTGGGAGGTATACAGTAAATGGCAGAACCCTGAGGAGTATGACAGGCAGAGAGATCTGGGCATACAGGTCCACAGGTCACTGAATGTGGCAACGCAGGTGGATAAGGTAGTCAAGAAGGCATACGGCATGCTTGCCTTCATCGGTCGGGGCATAAGAGCATAAAAATTGGCAAGTCATGTGGCAGCTGTACAGAACCTTAGTTAGGCCACACTTTGAATATTGCGTGCAATACTGGTCGCCACACTACCAGAAGGACGTGGAGGCTTTGGAGAGGGTACAGAGGAGGTTTACCAGGATGTTGCCTGGTCTGGAGGGCATTAGCTATGAGGAGAGGTTGGAAAAACTCGGATTGTTTTCACTGGAACGACGGAGGTGGAGGGGCGACATGATAGAAGTTTACAAAGTTATGAGCGGCATGGACAGAGTGGATAGTCAGAAGCTTTTTCCCAGGGTGGAAGAGTCAGTTACTAGGGGACATAGGTTTAAGGTGTGAGGGGCAAAGTTTAGAAGGGATGTGCGAGGCAAGTTATTTTACACAGAGGGTGGTGAGTGCCTGGAACTTGTTGCCAGGGGAGGTGGTGGAAGCAGATACGATAGCGACGTTTAAGAGACATCTTTTGACAAATATATGAATAGGAAGGGAATAGAGGGATATGGGCCCCGGAAGTGCAGAAGGTGTTAGTTTAGGCAGGCATCAAGATCAGCGCAGGCTTGGAGGGCCGAATGGCCTGTTCCTGTGCTGTACTGCTCTTTGTTCTTTGTTCAATACAATCATGGCTGATCTTGGGCTTCAAATCTACTTTCTTACCGGATCCCCATATCTGGGGTAGAGAATTCCAAAGATTCACAACCCTTTGAGTGAAGTAATTTCTTCTCATCTCAGTCCTGAATGATTAACCCCTTACTCTGAGACTGTGTCCCCGTGTTCTAGATTCCCTGACCAGTGGGAACAATCTCTCAGCTTCTACCCTATCAAGCCCTTACAGAATCTTGCGTGTCTCAATTAGATCGCCTCTCATTCTTCTAAACTCCAGAGAATATAGGCCCAATTTACTCAGCCTCTCATCCTAGGGACCAATTTAGTGAATCTTCGCTGCACTCCATTGCAAGCATATCCTTTCTTAAATGTGGAGACCAAAACTGCACACAGTATTCCAGGTGCGCTCTCACCAAAGCCCTGTAAAATTTTGGTAAGACTTATTCCTGTACTCCCATCCTCTTGCAATAAAGGCCAACATGCCTTGTGCCTTCCTAATAGCCTCCTGCACCTGCATGTTAACCGTGTGTGTTCCTTGTACGAGTACCCTCAAGTCTCTCTGAACATCAACACTTACCAGTTTCACACCTTTTAAAAAATATTCTGCTTTTCTATTTTTACGACCAAAGCAAACAACTTCACATTTCCCTACATTATACTCCATTTGCCTTCTTGATGCCCACTCACTTAACCTGTCTATATCTCTTTGCAGCCTTTCTACATCTTCTCCGCAGCTTATCTTTCCACCGAGCTTTATATCATCAAACTTAGATACATTACTCTCTGTCTCTTCATCCAGGTCACTAATATAGAGTGTAAATAGCTGAGGCCCCAGATCCTCGCGGTAAAGGCAGGCTCGGATCTGCAAACAAAACCTGACCTGAGCCCAACAGAACCACATCCAACCCGAGCCCGACCAGGCCAGAGTCCTTTCATTTCTTCCTGCGCCCGACCCGGCCATCAGTTAACCTACCTTCCGTTTTTCACTTTGTTGCTTATCTGCAAAAGCTTACAAAACTAACTAAACCACCTCTCAAGTCCAATAGGTACATTAAATTGGAGCCACTCAGAGCTGTCTGACCCGGCCCGACCCGAGCCCAAATGCCAGACCCAGAAGTGCGAACCGACCCAAACCGAACCCGACACGTCGTCGGGTCTGGGTCTGTTTAGCCATGATCTAGTTTGCGGCACCCCACTATTCACTGCCTGCCAACTTGAAAATGCCCTATTCATGTTTACTCTCTGCTTCCTGTCTTTGAACTAATCCTCTATCTACGCTAATAACCATGAGCCCTTATCTTGCCTATTAATCATTTATGTGGCACCTTATCAAATGCCTTTTGAAAATCCAGGTATACTACATCTACGGTTCCCCTTTATCTACCTTACTCGTTACATCCTCAAGAAACTAATAAATTTGTCAAACAGAATCTCCCCGTCGTAAAACCATGACGACTTGTTCTAATCATACTCTGCTTTTCCAAGTGCAATGTTGAGACTTCTTTAATAATAGTTTCCAGCATCTTCCTTACGACTGATGTTAGGCTAACTGGCCTGTAGTTCCCTGTTTTCTCTCTACCTCCTTTCTTGAAAAGCGGCGTAACATTTGCCAACTTACAATCTGACGGGACCATTCCTGAATCTAAGGAATTCTGGAAAATCATAATCAGTGCATCCAATATCTCTGCAGCTATCTCTTTTAGAACCCTAGGATGTAGGCCATCTGGTCCCGGGGACTTGTCAGATTTTAGTCCCTCAACTTCAATACTTTTTCTCAAATAATATCAATATCCTTAATTTCCTCACTCTTTTTAGCCCCTAGGTTACTGCCTAATTCTGGTATGGAACTTGTGTCTTCTACTATGAATTTCTCCTATCTCTGCCTCTAAGGGACCAATGTCTACTTTAGCTACTCTCTTCCTTTTTATGTACTTATAAACACTCTTACAATCTGTTTTTATATTGCTGGAGAGTTTACTCTCATCCTATTTTTTCCATTTTTATCAACTTTTTGGTGGCCCTTTGCTGGTTTCTAAAACACTCTCAATCCTCAAAGACTTGCTATTATTTTTTGCAACATTGTAAGCCTCTTCTTTTAGTCTAATACTCTCCTTAACTTCCTGAGTGAGCCACGGATGGGTCTTCCTGGACGAGTTTTTGTTTTTGAACAGAATGTACTTTTGTTGAACCTTTTGAATTGTTTCTTTAAATATATCCCACAGTTCATTTACCGCCATACCTTTCAGTCTATTTACCCAATTAACCTTAGCCAGTTCTCCTCTCATACCTTCATAACTGGCTTTAAGTTTAAGATTCTTAATTGTGATTTAAATGGGTCACTTTCAAACTTCACATGAAATTCAATCACTATTTCCCAGTGAATCTTTTACTAAGACATTGCTTATTAACCCTGCTTGATTACACAATGAGATCTAAGATAGCTTTATCCCTAGTCGTTTCTACAATGTATTGCTCCAAGAAACTGTCACAAAAGCATTGTACAAATTCATTTTCTAGACCACTGTTTCCAATTTGACTGTCCCAGTCTATATGCAGATTAAAGTCCTCTACAGTTAATACATTACCTTTTTCACATGCTCCAATAATTTTCCGTTTAATGTTCTGTCCAATAATATAAGTACTGTTAGGGGGCCTGTAAACTACTCCCACCAGTGTTTTCTGACTCCTGCTATTCCTGATTTCCACCCAAACTGATTCTACTTCATGATCTTCTGAGACCAGATCCCTTCTTATCAATGTCCTTATGCCATCCTTTACTATCAAGGCTACCCCTCCTACTTTGCCATTGTCTGTCTGTCCGAAATATTGTGTACCCTGGCATATTTATTTCCCAACCTTGATGTCCTTGTAACCAGGTTTCGATAATGGCAATTAGAACTAGATAATGTACCTCTATTCGTGCCACTGGTTTATCTATCTTATTACAGATGCTTTGTGCATTCAGAACTTCAATTTTTTTTTTTACCTTTATTCCCTGCAATTACCTTATTTGTCTATGTACAATTTTTGTTAAGCTCTCTGTCCCTTCTTGTCCCATTCTGTTGGGAGAGTGGTGGGTGCGTGGAATTCGCTGCCGGGCGGTGGTAGAAGCAGATACATTAGGGACATTTAAACGACTCTTGGATAGGTACATGGATGATAGTAGAATGAAGGGTAGGTAGGTAGGTAGTTTGATCTTAGAGCAGGTTAAAGGTTCGGCACAACATTGTGGGCCGAAGGGCCTGTTCTGTGCTGTACTGTTCGATGTTCTATGTTCGAACAACGTCACTGTCCTGCTCTGATGCCCTGACCTCTCTGGATTTCTAAATTTCCTTTTCCCCAACCCTGCGCCACCTACCCCCCCCGCCCGCCATTAGTTTAAAGCCCTGTCCACTGTCCCAGTTATGCGATTGGCCAGGACACTGGCTCCAGCCCGGTTCAAGTGAAGCCCATCCCAACGGAAGAGCTGCTTCTTCCCTGAGGACTGATGCCAGTGCCCTAAGAATCAAAAATCCTTCTTCCCACACCAGTCTGAGCCATGCATTTAGTTCTCCAATCTGCTTGACCCTGTGCCAATTTGCGCGTGGCTCTGGTAACAATCTGGAGATTATCTTTGACGTTCTGCGTTTTAGTTTGGACCCTAACTCCTCAAATTCTCTAAGCAGAACTGGTTCTACCTACGAGGGCTACTTTAAAAAGTTCTGATTCATGTGCATATTATTCTCATTTGTTTTATTATTCAAACAGTACATCTGATGACAATGAGGTGCTAGTGATGACAGTGTAAGACAAATGAATTAGTGAGAATTTATACCATTAATCTGCTGAGCTTCAGTGATGCATTGAATTCCTCATTGGTGTTTTCACACATACCAGAAGTGCAATGGTTTAGCAATCACAAACTAACTCTGAAGTGTTATGAAAATCGGACTTTGTCTTTAAAAACCTTCATTTTAAAAAGTGAATAATGGTCCAAACAGGCCAGAAAGACAGAGATTGGCCTTTTGTGTATTCAAACTGTCTGACAAAGACAAAGGACAAATCTTCAAAGCTAAGAGGTGTCAACGGAACTCATCCTACACCTATCCTAAAACATTCCAGAATTGCATGTCTTCTTCTGAAACAAACAAGATGTGAAGTAGCCACATCCTGATTCATTGTGCGATCACCATGGGGTAGAAACCAGAGCATCATCCAACAGGAGGCGAGAAACAACACCTTTAAAAAAAAAGGCAGAGAGACAGACAGACAGACAGACTCACCCAGGAGAGAAGAAATATCTAACAGCTTGAGTTCCAGCCAAGCCAGGAAGCATGTGCCTGCTGAAAAATCCAACATCTACATTGTACAGCAGTGAGAGCTAGAAGTAACCCACCATCGTCAACAGAACCTTCAATCAAGAGAGAAATCTACAATCATCTCAGGCTTGCATCCATCTAGAACTTATTTCCAAGAGATTTCAACAGGTTAACTGTCACCTTTCCCCCACTAAAAGCCACCTTCCTTTTTCCCTTCTCTGTGTCTTTTGCATGTGTGCGTGATCTAATACATTGAGTGGATGCAATTACAACAATTTCAGGATAAGGTGTATTAACCAATAAATAATTGGCTTTGATTTTAAACCCTACAAGAAAACCTATAGCTGTGTATTTATTTGAAAAATAAAACACCAAAAGGGCTAAGCTCTAATACAAATCCACTTCCAAAGGTCAGGTGGGGAGTTGAACAGTGGAAACCACCCACATCACACCACATGGTCATAAGTGTTGTGCTCATTAACCTCTCAAGGCAATTTGCACCAAGACATCAGTACAAAAAGCTGAAATGAGAACACTCGGATGTTGAAGCTGATGATTGCTTTTAGTTTGGTGATGATATTTACATAAAATGTTGACATTTAATTTAAAAAATCTCAGTTCAATTTATTGCTCATGATGCGATTATCTACATATAAATGTTTGAACTATATGAATATCATTTGTATTGTGAATCGCAGACCTTGTATAGAAATACTATGGTTGCAAAATCTCAATGTTGAAAATTGAATTGTGGTATTATCAGACATACAGCTCTGGCACCATGACAGAAGAAACTCTTTCACCAATATCTCAAACTAACTTTGATACACATACCCACCTAAAAACTCAGAAAATCTGACAAATGACTTCAACCAAATGCTGACAAAAATAATGTAAAATTGAAAAACAGCACTGAATAAAGGTCTGTAAACCAAGGTCACTACTTGAACTCAAAAGAATTATTTTAAAATTAATTCACATTCCATTTCAGTTTGTAATTCTTATTTCAGATCACTTTCTGAAGATTATTTAGTCTTTGTCAAAACTGAACCCTGATAGCCTCAAATATGATAAGAACAGTAGTTACAATGGGATGTGGAAAATATCTAGTCACAACTTCAGTTGCAGCTATAACCAATATAATATCAGTTACAATGTGGCAAAGAGGAAGTGAAATTATTGTAGTGATGAATTCAGAAGTTTCTGTAGGGAGGTGAGATCATGAACTCTTTTCACATAAAAGTTATATCTTCGGACAATTTTGATTTTTGTCATTTTGTGCATTATCCAGCATTTTGTATTTTTTGTAATTCAGCATCAAGGAAATGCAGACAGATACAGTTCAATGACATTAAGGAGATGGAGACCCAGATAGCAACCGATCTTTGGTGCAAAATGAATTTTCCGCTCCCTCTGACAAGAGGCACTTGACAATTGCCATCGGCGGCCATGCTTTTGTAGGCCTTGAAAAATTGGTCAAGTATTGTTCTATACCCAGCATGCTCTAAAGCAGCTAAGATAGGTGCAGAACTTGCTGAAGTAAGCTCACAGACATGTCAAAACTTGTGGTTAAGGGTACATGACTGTTGAACAGTGCAGACAAAGGGAAACAAATAAATGACTGTTGAACGGTGCAGATAAAGGGGAGCAGATTAAGGGGAACAACAATGGGTGTCGCAAACAAGTCTGGACATTTGCTTAGGCAGCTAAACCACTACCGCTTGCTAATCAAAGATGAACTAATGTTTGGAGCTTTATCTTAAAGACCATGCAAGACACGATCATGTGAGTTATGGGTTGAGCGATGAGCTTTAAAGAATATATAAGGGTTAACGCTTGAATATATCCTTGGCGGGAACCTAAGACCAACTCTCGATGGCAGCACCGAGTCTGGAGGCTCAGTGATCGACCGTGACGAGACACTGATCACCTCTGCGTTGACAGGTAGTATCTTGTACCAGAAGTGAGACTTGTACTTATTTGGTGTCTAAATAAAACTGTTGTACTAAACTTCTCCTTGTCATATTTTTGGATTCCTGTGTCTGGTGCCTGGGAGTTTGACATAATTGGAAAAGGGGTCAAACTTCCCATCCCAAGTTAAATTAGGCACAACACTTTCAGTCACCCAAATACCATGCTCTGAAATTCCCTCCCAAATCCTTGCTGTCCTCCATCTTGAATGATCTGTTTAATTTAGTGATGTTGTTGGGGTATAAATATTGGCCAAGACCTCAAGAAAACAATGGTTTTTCTTCAAATAGGAACATGGAATATTTAACATCCACCCACGAGGTCTTATAGGGCCTTGGTTTAACATTTCATATAAAATATAGCACCTCTAACATTGCAGCATTATCTTAGTACTGAACAGTCAGCCAATTTTTGTGTTCAATTCCTATAGGGGCAGTTCCTGGATCTGAACTCCTGCCCAATTTCTACCTCTCCTCAAATGCACAAGTGGATTCCACCAGTCAGAAATTTTCTTATACTTGTAGAGAACCTACAGGGAGTTACTGAGCACCCATCTAAACCATTCATTCCTAATATAAGAATCAGTCTGTAAATTCACACATGCTAGAAAGAATTAGGATTAAATTTAAACAAATTTGCATATCAGCCATTTAACTGCAACACATTTGCCACCAAGCAAATATACAGCTGAGGTGCAATCCAGTAAGTATAATGGAAGTGCACAATTGATAGAGCATTTTTATATTATACTGGTGTATCTCCCACGGCATTACCCACAGTAAATCAGAAATTGCATTGAATGCTAGCTTATAAAATACAGGCATTCCTTTAAAGCAAGGTGGTGTAATTGCTCTGCATTTTTTGAAATGAATGGTGCATTAACATACAAGTCAGGTTCCAGTGAACCCACAATTTGTTTGATTGTCAGGTCAATTAATAATTAGCAGAGAGAGGTTGACCTTGGAGAGAGGAAGCTGAAACACAGCATTTGAAAGATTTATTTTTACTATTTTTCCTCATGTCAATGATGTTCTATTGGATGTCTTTCAGATAAGGGTGCTTTATAATTGAAGTTGCTGCTGCTTTAAGGGATACACGGAAGTAGAAAAGTGTCAATTTTCTTGAATGTAAGAATCATTATTTTAAAAATGTAAACTTTCCTACATTGATACCTAGTTTGGAGCTGTTCCTGCTCTCGAGAATATGGGTGTCAGGGATGAGAGTCAATCTTGTGAGCCAGACATAGTAGAATAAAGATGGGTCATATATTTTTCCTAGATTAAAATAAATTTGCTTATGCTCAAGAGAAGCACAAAATAATTCAAAGATTGTTCCAATGAAGTGTTATGGGATGTACCTGACTTTACCCACATTTTTATATTCTAGATATTAACATTATTCAGTTAGTTGGAAAGCATGTTGTTTTATCTTAACTCTGCTTCTCTTTCCACAGATGCTGCCAGACCTGCTGAGTGATTCCAGCATTTCTTGTTTTTGTTTCAGATTTCCAGCATCCGCAGTATTTTGCTTTTATTTTATTGTTTTATCTTATGTAAGGTAAGATACATCAGGCCATTGAATTAGTTAAATTGTGTTTTGTTATACACTATTGTGGGAATGTTCATGGTATTTCAGGTCAAATTTCTTGATTGTGTTCACATTCGTAGCCTCATTTACATCTGCAGTTAATTTTTAACTCTTAACTGAGTGACAAACTCCCATCATATTTTTAAGACCAAAAGTCAAGTCTAGTGGGGACTCCAGGCGATGGCAGGGCCTTGTGTTATAAAAGGAGCCGAGAGACACCTAGCATTCCAACAGCAGGGGATCATCATCACATGCTTTGGAGATAGGAATAACACAACTCAAAAGGGGAAGTATGAAAGGTATAGTTGAGGCAAGACACAGGTGTGGTAGAATTAAGCTCAATAGGAAAAAGCAACTGTAGTAAGAGTGACATGTACAGAGAGTGAACGCAAACAGAGTTTGAATGTAGGGATCTCCTATGCCATTGCTAACAGTGAATAGGAGAATATGTTCAATGTTATGCAACTTGGGCTACAGTGTTTGAGCAAGTCAAACTACACTTCTACAAGTAATAATGTGGGAATGTTTGGAATATTTTTGGACTTGAACCTAACAATTATGTGCACATTCGGCCTCGACTGAAGTTATTTAACTGTAGCTAATCTTACCTTTTTTAAAACACAGCCAGGCATTTCTACCCTTTTTTACACTAGATTTTTTTCAGTCTTACATCTTTGATAGGCAAGTCTCAACTTTCTACAGTGTCTTCACTATTCTTACTATGTAGGGCGGCACAGTGGCGCAGTGGTTAGCACCGCAGCCTCACAGCTCCAGCGACCCGGGTTCAATTCTGGGTACTGCCTGTGTGGAGTTTGCAAGTTCTCCCTATGTCTGCATGGGTTTCCTCCGGGTGCTCCGGTTTCCTCCCACAGCCAAAAGACTTGCAGGTTGATAGGTAAATTGGCCATTATAAATTGCCCCTAGTATAGGTAGGTGGTAGGGGAATGTAGGGACAGGTGAGGATCTGGTAGGAATATGGGATTAGTGTAGGATTAGAATAAATGGGTGATTAATGGTCGGCACAGACTCGGTGGGCCGAAGGGCTTGTTTCAGTGCTGTATCTCTAAATCAAAATTACTAAGTAAATATTCAATAATGTATCTGGCATAGCAAACAAAAAACCCTGGTCTGTTAATTATTAAGTTGCTGGAATTGCTATATGACCATTAGATGTATCACAAGACCTCAGTAACCAATAGATCAGAGCAGACCTTATGAGTTTGAATAGAAGAGGCTGAGGGGAGATTTAGTTGAGGTCTAGAAATTATAAGTGGTTTAGATAAAATAGATCTGAAGGATCTATTTCCCCTAGCAGAGAGGTACATAACCAGTGGGGCACATATTTAAAGTAATTGATGGAAGGATTAGAGGGGAGTTCAGGAGAAGTGTTTTCACCCAGAAGGTGGCAAGGGTCTGGATCTCACTACCTGCAAGGATGGTAGAGTCAGAAACCCTCATAACATTTTTTTTTAAACTTGGATATGCACTTGTAAGTGCTATAACCTACAGGGCTATGGAGCAGGAGCTGTAAAGTGGGGTTAGGCTGGATAACTCTTTTGGTCAGCATAGACACAATGCCGAATGGCCTCCTTCTATACCACAAATTTATAGTATTTCTATGTTTTAAAAATGAAGCAAATTTATCAAATGAACTTGCATTTTGATAGTGACTTTCATGTCCTCGGGACATCACAAAGCACATCACAGCCAAAAAATTACATTTGAAATTACCGATATGTAAGTAAACAAGGCTGCCAATGTGCACACCAGGTTCTACAACCAGTAATGCGACAATAAAAACAAGTAACAATACAAAAGTCTACATAGTTAAAATCTTCATGTTGAACACTTCTTGTCCAAACACTTTTTACATTGTGTTTGTAATGGAAATATCCTTTCTACACATTTCAGTCATATTTTGCTGATGAACCAAATTACTCCAAATGCTTTTGAAATAGATTCACACACTTGTTTTTCCAATAAGAAGTTTCAAATGGTCCAAATAACATTTTGGACAAAAACTATGTGCACAATTTACCAGGATGCATCAATAGCATGTAGTTAGTTAAATGACAGAAACCTACCTAACAAGATCTGTTTGGTTCTTTTCAAAATTATTAGAAGAAAAGCTGCAATAGCGTTATTCAAGTTAACTTACGTTGAGTGGTTAGAGGAGAAGAGGGAGGGAAACAGAGCAAGAGAGATTCTTTCCTCACCTTAATTTAAGCTCATTTTCAAAAAAAATTTACATTTTGACAATAAAGTCTCTAATTATCACTTGTTTTTGTTGAGTTGGAAAATGTAAACATTCTAATTAAAATGCAAGCATATTAAGTTACTGACAGATACACAGACAAGTCAACGTTTAAGAACAAAATCACAAAACCCCAAAATTTTATACGGGCTAAATGTTGTTGAATTCTTTGAAGATGTAAAAGAGTAAAGGCAATGCAGTAGACGCAATACATTTGGAATCCCAAAAAGCTTTCAATAAGATACTACACAGTAGACTCATGACTAAGGACAAGTAGCAGAGTGGAAAACAAACTGGCTACAAAACAGATAACGAGTAGGGAGTTAAAAGTCGTTACTCAGACTGGCAAAATGTGGGACATAGTTTTCCACAAGGATCAGAGCTAAACTGACTTACTAGAATGATACCAGAACTTAGAGGTTATACCCGTCAAGAAACATAGAACAGGCTGGGGCTCTTAAAATCGAGGGATTATGAAAGGATTTGATAGGGCAGGCATAGAGATGTTGTTTCCACTTGTGGACTAGACCAGAACTAGGGGCCATAAATATAAGACCGTCACCAAGAAATTACAAAGGGAATCCAGAAAAAGCTTCTTCACCCAGAAACGTTGAGAATGTGGAACTTGCTACCATATAAGGTATCCACTAATAAATTCAATAAGGAATTCTAGAGAAATTTCTTGACCCAGAATAGTTAGCTACATTTGGGTAATAGAAAAAAAGGACACTTACAACTTTGAACATAAGAATTTAAATGGGGTACAGCAGTAAAGGGTTCTGGGAGTACAAATTCACAAATCACTAACAGTTGCGACACAGGTCAATAAGGCCATAATGAAATCAAACAAAACACGAGGGTTTATTTCCAGAGGGATAGAATTGAAAATAGAGAAGTTATGCTAAACCTGTATCAAATCATGGTGAGATCACATTTGGAGTAACGGTGTGCAGTTCTGGTCACCATATTATTGAAGGGAGAGAGAGGCACTAGAACAGATGCAAACATGATTTACAAAGATAATATCAGAACTGAGAGGTTAACATGAGCAGGCTGGGTCTACTTTCCCTTGAAAGTAGAAGTGTCTTTAAAATTATGAAAGGTTTTGATAAGTAGACAGAGAGTGCTTCCACTTCTGGGAAGAGTAAAACTAGAGGCTATCAATATAAGATAGTCACCAAGAAATGAAATAGATAATTTAGAAGGCACCTCTTTACTCAGATAGTGCTGAGAATGTGGAATTTGCTACCACAGAAAATAATTTAGGCGAATAATACAGGTGCATTTAAGGAGAAGCTAGATAAGCATTGAGGGAGGAGGGACTAGAGGGTTATGCTGATCGTCAGATGAGGAAGGATAAGAGGAGGCTTGAGTGGAGCATAAACAGCAGCATGAACTGGATGGCTGTTTCTGTACTGCACATTCCAAGTTTATTCCATGTACAATGTGGAACTCATTTCCACAAGGAGTAGTCGAGGTGAATAGCATCGATGCAGTTAAGGGGAAGCTAGATAAAAAGATGACAAAGAAAGGATAAATTGATGGAATCAGATCAGGGTTGCCAACATATGGCCCGCACGCCAGAATTCGGCCCGCCAATCAGCCCCTGGCTCGGCTCTGACTGGCACTCTGCATACATCAGGCGGAGGGGTTAAGTGGGACCTGCTTGAGGGGTGAGGAACTCCTCTCTGTGATTGGTCACACTCTGTGACTGACAGTGGCTACCAGGCGGGGTTGGCATTGACTGGTGGCATGTGGCACAGCTGCCCTGAGATCGGCCACCCCTGCTGCTTTTGCGCGATTCAGTAAATGTCCTGTATCCTGCACAGTGGGCAGGTTCCCACCTCCACTCACCCCAAATTAAAACAGGAAAGTTAAGTATCCGGTTGCGGGAATGACTGCTGAGCGCAGAAGGGAACATGGAGCAGGGAGCGAGGGAGAAACGGAGATGGGGGAGGGGGGGCGCGCAGGGAAAAGACGGAGGGAGAAATTTACATTCACTCCCCTCAAATGTCACTGCTAGGTCTCTCAGATGAATAATGCCCACTTGTGCAAGACAGCAGAGGGCAACAAACAGTTGTGAAACAGGTCCCAACACAGTCAAAGCCTTCAAAGAATGGGGAGCAAAATGACAAGAGAATCCAGGCACAAAGTTACATCTGTTCATTTGGTACACATGAAAGCATCTTCTGATTCATATACTGCAACTGAATAAGCAGCAGAGATGATGGATGATTTCAAATGGAAATTGGATGGGCACTTCAGACAAATAAACTTGCAGGGCAATGAGGATAGAGCGGGGCAATGGGATTAACTGGACTGCTCTACAGTGTCAGCATGGACTTGATGAGCCAAATGGCCTCTTTCTGTGCCTTAATGCCTCTATGAAAACAAAGATCGAGATTCGTTAATTAGAGAAACAGACAGGTATGTCTGCGGCCGCAGACATTACTCCAGGATGGTATGTTGCCTCCCTGGTACCAGGGTCAAGGATGTCACACAGCAGCTTCAGGACATTCTTCTGTGGGAAGGTGAACAGCCATAGGTCATTGTGTGCAGTTTTGGTCTCCTTATCTAAGGAAGGATATACTTGCCATTGAGGGAGTGCAACGGCGGTTCACCAGACTAATCCCTGCGATGGCAGGATTGTCTTATGAGGAGAGATTGCAGAAACTGGGCCTGTATTCTCGAGAGTTTCTGGAGTTGAAACTTTCAAAATTCTTACAGGACATGATAGTGTAGATGTGGATAGGATGTTTCCTCTGGCTGGTGAGTCTAGAACCAGGGTACACAGCCTCAGAATAAGGTGCAGGCCATTTAAGACTGAGAGGAGGAGGAATTTCTTTCCTCAGAGGGTGGTGAATCTTGGCAATTCTCTACCCCAGAGGGCTGTGGAAGCTTGATCATTGAGTGTGTTCAAGACAGAAATGGACAAATTTCTGGATACTAATGACATCAAGGGATATAGGGAAAGTGGGGGAAAAAGGCGTAGAGGTAGATGATCTGTTTGAATGGTGGATTCGATGGGCAAACTGGCCTGTTCCTGCTCATATTTCCTAAGATCTACTACCTATTATATAGCTAAGGACTTTGTACTATCTCTTCCTCATGCATACTATCACGACCACAAATCATATTAATATTGTATGCCACATATTAAAATTGAAGTCCCACTTGATTTAAAAAATAATTACTCTCCACGGCTTGGCTTATCTCAGTTAAAATGTTGCAATATCAAAGATATTTGCAATTCATCATGTGCAATTCATTAACCCTGGGTAAGGTCCAGTCGCAATTATGCTATAGGGAAGAGGAGCAGAGGATATGCAAAAAAAAAATTAGGAAAAAAATTGATGAAGTTTTTCTCACTGCAGATAGAATGCGAACAGATGACACCAATAAGTCCTCACAAACATAACTATTTGGCTGAAATCTTTGTATCCTCATTGGCTACAGGTGAGGTCCCAGAGGACTGGAGAATAGTCAATGTTGTTCCTTTGTTTAAGAAGAGTAGCAAGGATAATTCAGGAAATTATAGGCCGGTGAGCCTTACGTCAGTGGTAGGGAAATTATTAGAGAGGATTCTTCAGGACAGGATTTACTCCCATTTGGAAACAAACTAACTTATTAGCGAGAGGCAGCATGGTTTTGTGAAGGGAAGGTCGTGTCTCACTAATTTGATTGAGTTTTTTGAGGAAGTGACGAAGATGATTGATGAAGGAAGGGCGGTGGATGGTGTCTATATGGACTTTAGTAAAGCCTTTGACAAGGTCCCGCATGGCAGACTGGTACAAAAGGTGAAGTCACACGGGATCAGAGGTGAGCTGGCAAGATGGATACAGAACTGGCTCGGTCATAGAAGACAGAGGGTAGCAGTGGAAGGGTGCTTTTCTGAATGGAGGGATGTGACTAGTGGTGTTCCGCAGGGATCAGTGCTGGGACCTTTGCTGTTTGTAGTATATATAAATGATTTGGAGGAAAATGTAGCTGGTCTGATTAGTAAGTTTGAGGACGACACAAAGGTTGGTGGAGTTGCGGATAGTGATGAGGATTGTCAGAGGATACAGCAGGATATAGATCGGTTGGAGACTTGGGTGGAGAAATGGCAGATGGAGTTTAATCCAGACAAATCTGAGGTAATGCATTACGGAAGGTCTAAAGCAGGTGGGAAGTATACAGTACATGGCAGAACCCTTAGGAGTACTGACAGGCAGAGAGATCTGGCCGTACAGGTCCACAGGTCACTGAAAGTGGCAACGCAGGTGGATAAGGTAGTCAAGAACACATATGGCATGCTTGCCTTCATCGGTCGGGGCACAGAGGATAAAAATTGGCAAGTCATGCTGCAGCATGACTTTAGTTAGGCCACACTTAGAATATTACGTGCAATTCTGGTCGCCACACTACCAGAAGGACGTGGAGGCTTAGGAGAGGGTACGGAAGAGGTTTACAGGATGTTGCCTGGTCTGGAGGGAATTAGCTATGAGGAGAGGTTGGATAAACTCGGATTGTTTTCACTGGAACGACGGATATGGAGGGGCGAAATGATAGAGGTTTACAAAGTTATGAGCGGCATGGACAGAGTGGATAGTCAGAAGCTTTTTCCCAGGGTGGAAGAGTCAGTTACTAGGGCACATAGGTTTAAGGTGAGAGGGGCAAAGTTTAGAGGGGATGTGCGTGGCAAGTTCTTTACACAGAGGGTGGTGAGTGCCTGGAGCTTGCTCCCGGGGAAGGTGGTGGAAGCAGGTACGATAGTGACGTTTAGGAGGCATCTTGACAAAACATGAATAGGATGGGAATAGAGGGATACGGTCCCCGGAAGTGCAGAAGGTTTTAGTTTAGACAGGCATCAAGATCGGCGCAGGCTTGGAGGGCCGAATGGCCTGTTGCTGTGCTGTACTGTTCTTTGTTCTTAATTTGTGCATCAGAACAAACCTACAAATAGGCCTCTCAAGAACGAAACTGCAAATACAAGAGTGTGTGATAGACATAGAAAGGAAAGCACTTGATATTCTCCAAGTATTCTTCAACATGCACTCACAGCAGGTTAGGAAAAGAACTCAGAAGAACATATACAGATCTTAAAGAAAAACAAAGTGCTGCATAAGCTCAGCAGGTCTGGCAGCATCGGTGGAGAGAGAAGCAAAGTTAACATTTCAGGTCTGTGAGTTCTGATGAAAGGTCACAGCCTGAAACCTTAACTTGGCTTCTCTCTCCACAGATGCTGCCAGACCCGCTGAGTTTTTCTAACACTTTTGCTTTTGTTTCAGATTTCCAGCATCTGCAGTATTTTGCTTTAATATACAGATCTTACTTTTTTTACTCTCCCAGAACACATGCACACCTAAATATTCTTAATTTTTTTTAAATACACTGAGGAGAGGCAATGTAAAATAAATGATACAATTTGAAAAGGGGTGCAGAATAAGAAACCTCAGAGAGTATGAACGCAAATCTACGAAGGCGGCAGGATAAGTTGAGAAGGCTGTGAAAAAAGCTTTCTTAACGAGGACTATCGTACAAAAGCCAGCAAGTTATGTTAAACCTTTATAAAGCATTGGTTAGGCCTCAGCTGGAATATTGTGCTTAGAACCATAGAAAAGTTATGGCACAGGAGGAGGCCATTCAGTCCATCATGTCTGCACCAGCTGAAAAAAACTAGCTGCCCAATCTGATGCCACCTTCCAGCACCTGGTCCGTAGCCTTGCAGGTTACAGCACTTTAGGTGCAGGTTAATTCTTTGCACGACACTTCAGGAAGGATGTCAAGCCCTTCAAGAGGCTGTAAAGGAATTTTACTAGAAATGACCTCCTTCTGTTCTGTACCATGCTACGGCACTATGAGCCAAGGCAGTGAGAGTAAGCGTGCTATTCAGCTACTGGCAGCATCATACTCTGTTCCTATCTCACGTCCAATTAGTTGCAATTCCTAGCAGGGTCACTGCGCAGCAATAAGGAGCATGGCTCCTTCTATTCATCCCTAGCCTAGAAGCACTGAGATCTACTATTACTGCTTACCTATTGCCCTGCTGAGGTCAGATATCTCAGCAAAGACCAAGAATTCAACATGGGATCAACTGGTCTTTTTTTTTTTAAATTATTCATTTGTTGGATGTGGGCGTCACTGACTAGGCCAGCATTTACTGCCCATTCCTAATTACCCTTGAACTAAGTAGCTTGCTAGGCCATTTCAGAGGGCATTTAAGAGACAACCACATTGCTGTGGGTCTGATGTCACATGTGTAGTCACCAGCTGAGGGCAGCAAATTTCTTTCCCTAAAGGACATTAATGAACCAGATGGGTTTTTACAACAATCGACAATGGTTTCATGGTCCATTAGACTAGCTTTTGATTCCAGGTTTATTAACTGAATTCAAATTTCACCATCTGCCATGGTGGGATTTGAACCCATGCCCCCAGAGCATTAGCCTGGGGTCTGGATTACTAGTCCAGCAATGTTACCACTACACCACCGCCTCCCCACCTGACCTCTATGTGGCTTAAAGCTAAATGGTCGTCAGGAAGCTACTGATTTTACATTGTGTGTATTTATAACAGGCCTTTTCTTTGGAACATTTAAAGTATATATGCATACATAAATGAAAGGTTTGACAGGTTGAAGTAAAAGATTACGGCTACTGCTAATATCCTGTCATGCCCAATACAGGCACATCCTATTCATAATTTTAAACATGGACCATAGACAGCATAACAACTGGAAATGTTACAAGCTCACAGGACACCAGTCTGGAGTGGACTCTTATCTTTAATAAAACTGCCTGTAATGGCTTCCCCCAGAGTGCCACATGGTAGAAGTCACATGACAACAGCAAGCCAGGAGGCACATTGGGATAGAAATGCAATGCTGTACCAAACATCCCCCTTTTCATACAAAACAAATTGGATGTATTATCATGGACACTGTGAGGTTCCCAAGTTACCCTCTATGCACACAACTGTTCTCATGCATTAGTAGTTTGTCATTCTTGTCAGTCTTTGCACGTGTTGCACACAGTCATTAAATCGTGCTGGTCTCTTAATGGTGCACGTTGTCGTTTATTGCTCATCTGGTTGATTTTCCTTCTCTGGCGAGTGGCATTCCCTTGTCACTGGTTGCCATGATAACTGTGGTTGTTCCATTTCCGTTGTTGGGGTGCTGTGGACCTATGGGGCTGATGGTTGTTCTGTGGTCTGTGCAGTTGGTGACGTCTTATCTTCCTGATTCTCCGCCTGCCGTGAAGGAACAGCTTCTCCAGTTGTGCGTGTGTGCCTGCAGTTGTGACGGTATCTCTGGTCCTTCACTGCCACCGCATCTGATCGAGGCGACAACTGCTCTGTGCAGGTCCCAAGTTGCCACTTGGGTTGACTCTTGTTGAGTGCATTGAAGGTTTGTACCCTGACTGGCCCTCCAATGCTCAATTCTGGCAATGGTTTGGCAGTTTTGTCGAAATAAAATTTGGCTTTCTGCCATTTCACCTTGATTTTGTCTCTGCCCCCTCCGTGGAATCACATGTCGGCCAGAACAGATAAGGATGGCAGAAATATGAGTGAACCAGATGGGTTTTTATAACAATCCAGTAGTTTCATGATTATTAATGAGGCTAGCATTTTAGTCCGGATTTATTAATTGATTGATTTTAAATTACCACAGCTGGCGTGGTGGGACTTGAACTCCTGTTAACGAAGCATTCGTCCTGGCCTCTGGGTTACTAGTCCAGTAACATTACCACTATGCTAGCGTCCCCACGTGTTCTGACTTTTGTCATAAGACTACTAGAGTAGAAGTATATTACATTACCCGTATCTGTTCTGTTACTTACATTCAACTGTGGCTCAGGCTGCAGTACTCTTGCCTCTGAGTCAGAAGGCTATGGGTTCAACTTCCACTCCCAAGACTTAAGCATTAAAATATAGGCTGGCAATCCACTGCAGTACAGACAAGGTGCTTCCTTGCAAATGATTTTAAACTGAGGTCCTGTTTGCCTTCATAGGTGGATGTAAAAAGATTGTGTGGCACTATTTCATAGAGAATCTGGGAAGTTACCAACAGTATCCTGGCCAATATTTATCCCTCAATCAACATCACAAACGTTGATTGGGATAATGTTAGAGTAAAGGGAGAGGGGGAGGAATTTCTGAAATGTGTTCAGGAGAACTCCCTTGTCCTCGGTCCAACTTGGAAGAAGGCATTGTTGGATCTTGTGCTGGGCAATGAAATGGATCAAGTGGACCAAGTGGCTATGGGAGAACATTTAGGTGACGAGTGAGGTTTAGATTAGTAATGGAGAAGAGCAAGGAACAATCTGACGTAGAACTCCTGAAGAGGGCTAACTTCAATGGGATGAGAGGATTCAGCCAGGGGAAAATAGAACCAAAGTTTGACAGGAAAAACTGTAACGGACTAGATTATCATTAAAGGAGGAGATGTCTCAGGGACAGGCTGGGTACATTCCAACGAGGGTGAAAGGTAAGGGAACCAAAGCCAGAGATTCTTGAATGACAAGGGAGATAGAGATTATGATCAATCAAAAAAATTCACATCAGGTAAATTCTTCAAGTGAGAAACGGGTCAAATACAATAAGTTGAAGGGGTAAGCGACGATGAAAATAAGACTAACAAAGTAAGAATGAGAATAGAATGACAGTTAACATAAAAGGGAACCCAAAAATCTTCTACTGGCATGTAAATAGTAAGCAAGTAGTAAGTAGCAGGGCAGGACCTATTAGGTATAAAGAAGATGATATATACTTAAGGGAAGCACAGGGCAAGGCTAGAATACTCCATGAGTACTTTGTATCAGTCTGAAGAGGAAGCTAACAAAAATATTGGTAGAAGTAAAGATGGTAGAAGTAATGGATGGGGTGAAAATTGATAGGCAGGGTGTACTGGAAAGGTTGGCAAGGCTTAGAGTGGAAAAGTGGCCTGGTCCAAATGGCCTGCATCCTGAGTTGCGAAAGCAAGTGGGAATGGAGTAGCGGAAGGGCTTGCCATAATCTTCCCCAGATACAGAGGTGGTGCCAGAGGATTGGAAAGTGGCAAATGTGACACCCATATTCAAGAAAGGGTGTAAGGACATTCCTAGTGACGACAGGCCGGTCAGTTTAACATCAATGGGGGGGACATTTTTAGAAACAATAATCAGGAAAATAAATTAACAGGAATTTGGGAGAAGTTTGAGTAAATTAGGGCGAGCCAGCTCAGATTTGCAGAAGGCAGATCGTGTTTGAAGAATTTAATTGCATTTTTTGATGAAGAAAGAAAACATTGATGAAGGGAATGCAGTGGATGTTGTCTACATAAATTTTAGGAAAGTATCTGACAGTACCATATAAAAGGCTGATTTAACAAAATTGAGGCTCATGGAACAGGAGGATCAGTGTTAGCTTGGATAAAAAAGGGAGATCTGATTGCGGTGTACAAGATTATGTGAGATTTAGATAAGATAGACAAAGAAAAGCAGTTCCCGTTAGCTGATGGTACAAGGAGTAGGGGACACAGATTTAAGGTTTTGGGCAACAGATGCAGGGGGGAATGTGAGAAAGAACTTTTTCGTGCAGCAAGTGGTAATGACCTGGAACTGGATATCTCTGCTTTCACCACCCTCGTAGATAATCAATGATTTCAAAAGGAAATTGGATGGACACTGATGGAAATAAACTTACAGGGCTACAGGGGTAGAGAGGAAGAGTGGGACTGACTGGAGAGCCAGCATGGACTCAATGGCCAAATGGCCTCCTTCTGTGCTGCAATGACTGATAAAAACTGATTACCTAATCATCACATTGCTGTTTGTGGGATCTTGCTGTGTGCAAGCTGGCTGCCACACCTCCCATATTACAATAATGACTACACTCCAAAAGTACCTCATTGGCTGTAAACCATCCCAGGACGTCTCGAGATCATGAAAGGCTCTGTATAAATGCAAGTCTTTCTTTCCTTTCTGTACTTCTTCAATGAATTCAATATAGTTGGTCAAGTATGATGTCCTCTTTTGAAATCCATGCTGCCCACTCTATTATTTTTGGCATGCAAAATGGAGTGAAACAGGGTTGTGTCCTAGCCCCCACTCTGTTTGGCATCATCTTCTCCCTGCTCCTGACCTTTGCCTTCCCTGCAGATATGGAAGGAGTCTACTTGCACACTAGGCAAGCTCTACAATCTATCAAGGCTGAAAGTGAAGACAAAAACACATCATGTCCTGCTCAGAGAACTCCTCTACGCTGATGATGCTGCACTAGTCACTCACACGGAAACTCAGCTACAAAGACTCAGACTGGTTCTCTCACCCTGTAACTTGTTCCCCTTGACTATAAACATCAAGAAAACCATGGTCATGGGACAAGGTGTTGCATCTCAGTACCGATCACACTAAATAACACCCCAGTGGAAGTGATTAGTAAATTCTGCTACCTCGGGCTCACGGTGACAGACAATCCGTCTCTTGATTCTCGATACACGCATAGGGAAAGCAGCTACCACCTTTGGCCAACTTGAGCATAACACCAAGCTGACCCTCGGGAGCAAGCTGATAGTTCATCAGGCCTGTGTTCTCAGCACCTTGCTCTACGACAGTGAAATATGGGCAACTTTCAGCTACCAGAAAAAGGTGCTCAATAATTTCCATCTCTGCTGTCTGTGGTGTGTTATGGGTATATCCTGGCAAGACAAAATTACAACTATGGAAGTGTTATCAAAGGCAGAGCTCCCAAGGGTTGTCACTAATCAAAGATGGCTTCGGTGGATCGGACATGTCCACAGGACAGAGTACAGTCGCATACCCACGGACCTTCTGTATGGTGAGGTAGCCGAGGTTAGATGACCAGTGGGGCACCCAAAGCTCTGATTCAAGGATGCTTGCAAGCATGACAATGAAGGCCCTAAATGTCACCCATCACACCTGGGAGTCACAAGTTGGCAAAAGAGGGAAATGGCGACACATCCTGTGGACTGGTGTGCACTACCACAATAACCAGTTGCTGCAGCAGCTTGGCAACAGGAGCCAATGTCAAAAACAACTCGCAGCTTCGCGTATGGCACTTGTGGCAGAACCTGCCACAAGGACAGCTATCAGCAAAGGTGCACCAAGAGAAGACACCCCACCTAAATGGATTGATTGCTGGGTATCCATCATCTTGCATAGATGGAAGGATGCCAACCAACACTCTTCATTCATTATTTTCGGTATCTAGATATTTTACTGACACCTTTAAGTAAAGATTGTATTATCTTTCCTATCGCTGACATTAAATTAACTGGTCTATAGCTTCTTTTAGTATTTGAAGATGCAATCCATCTGAACCATGGGTTTTATGCTCTCTCTGACTAGTTTATCAATTATCTCCCCACTTTCTATCTTAAATGTTTTGATGTCTGATTTCTTCTTATCGCATTGGAGATCCTATTGGTCTCCCCAGATGGGAGAACAGAGACAAAGTAATGATTTAATGTTTTTCCCATCTTGCTGTCTTTATCTTGGGCATTTATTTTATTTTTATTTAGAGATACAGCACTGAAACAGGCCCTTCGTCCCACCGAGTCTGTGCCGACCATCAACCAACCATTTATACTGATCCTACACTAATCCCATATTCCTACCACATCCCCACCTGTCCCTATATTCCCCGACCACCTACCTACACTAAGGGCAATTTATAATGGCCAATTTACCTATCAACCTGCAAGTCTTTGGCTGTGGGAGGAAACCGGAGCACCTGGCGGAAACCCACGCAGTCACAGGGAGAACTGGCAAACTCCGCACAGGCAGTACCCAGAATTGAACCCGGGTCCCTGGAGCTGTGAGGCTGCGAAGCTAACCACTGCGCCACTATGCCGCCCCGACCTTTTGGACCTTTCCCTATCCCAATTATCCTATTATTTATTTTGTCTGTAGAATACTTTACCATTTCTTTTCATATTCTTTGGTAATTTGATTTTGTAGGTTTTTTTGCCTCCTTATTTACAGACTTCTATCCTAAGCTCTTTTTATTCCCTTTTGTCGTCCTCGACTTTCTTGTTTACAGATTTAGATTATGCCTTTTTATTTGGTTCAATTTTACACGTCACTTTATTCACTGAGGATCTTTCATTACCGGTTAGTTTATTTTTAGCAGAATATATTTCTACTGATCACCTTTTTAATACTCACTGTAGTTCTCTGTCAATTCTTTTTCCAGTTTATCTTCCGTAGTTCCAGCCTCATCACCTCAAAATTAGCTTTCTTTTAATCTATTATCCTAAGCTTTATGTTGCGATCGTTACAACCTAATTGTCCTCGATGCTCACTTCTCTTATCTGTTCTAGTTCATTCCCATTATTCGATCTAGCAGTGAATCCTCCCTCATTGAGCCTCATACATACTGCGTAAAAAAGGAGTCCGATACACACTGTGGGAGCTCCATTCCCTTTTCAGTACATTTTGTGTCAGTTTATTTGGAGGTAGTTCTATGTCTTCTACCCATTTCATAGCTTTGCTTATAAATTTCTTCCTGCACTTCCATTCCAGTATTAGGCAGCCTGTAGAATATGCTTTATTAGGTATATTAATTTCCCAGCTTCATACCATGGAATTTTATCCCACTGTTCACCACACAAAATTGAGTTATGATTGGAAAAATTTGACAGCATTCCATTACCTCAGAGTAAGGTTATCCAAATGTTCGGCCATACACATCCTTTTTGCTAAACACTGACCAACCAATTTGTGAGTATGACCTGCATCACTAGACTGAGGGACCTGATTGTATTTACCTAAGGGTATTTTTATAAATTCTGTTGGCACTGATGCTTTTCTAAGACAGTGTTTTTTAGTGTTATACAAATTACGTTTCACTTAAATTTTCCACATAGATGCAGAGCATTTAAGCAATAACCTACGTGTGTAAACTATGATGCACCGTAAGGTGTAAATCATTTAGTTTCATCCAAGTAACTTAGATCCAAATGGTAAGTTGCTGGATACATTGTAAAGTTGGTGTGGCAAGTTATCTTTGTTGAAGTGCAGCTGTGCGAGATAGTCTGTATATATACAGAAACTAGCCCTTTGTGTAAGGAAAGTAGCTGTTCAGGTTTCACCCTCTCCCTGCCCCCTGCCTCCCTCTGCATAATCACTGCAGCCATATTGAGCTGGAACATGGTACCATCCTAGTGGCCCGGACTGATCCCAGGCCTCTCCCTGATACACCGCCTACTTTATCCGGGCTCCGCGGCCTCGGGTTGGGTGAGGAATCTAACTCGGGGTATTAAACACTCCGGCCGGGAAGCAGCACCCATTTCTTCCCCGTGTTGAGTAGTCGCTGCCTGATCCTCCCGGTCCCCCGCCCCCGGTACTCACCGATCTGCCGCCGCGTCTCCTCCACGCTCAGGTAGACGTTGACCCCGGAACTGGCCCGACACATACCACCGCCGGAACAGCAACTCCACACCAGCACAAGGGCCCGCCAGATGAGCAGCGCGACCCCCCGTCCACTAGCGGGGCCCGCCATTACCCGGCGGGAGTGCCTGTTTCAGGCTCTAACCCGCGGCGAGCAAACTCCAACCGCTTCTCCGTTCGCTCATGGCGGCCGGCATTCAGCGCGCATGCGCTCTCCCTCCCCACTCCCGACAGCGGGGTCCGGGCAGCGCGCATGCGCAGACACCCACCGGGGAGCGGGGGATGAGGGAGAGGGAGAGGGGTGGCGGGGAGATGAGGGTGCGGGGCGGGGAGATGAGGGTGCGGGGCGGGGAGATGAGGGAGCGGGGTGGGAGAGGGAGAGGGGAGGGAGAGGGGAGGGAGAGGGGAGGGAGAGGGGAGGGAGAGGGGTGGGGGTGGGAGAGGGGTGGGGGTGGGAGAGGGAGAGGGGTGGGGGTGGGAGAGGGAGAGGGGTGGATGAGGGGATGGGGTGGCGGGGACGGGGTGGCGGGGAGGATGGGGTGGCGGCGGGGGGGAGGGATGGGGGAGCGGGGGGGTGGTGTGAGGGAGCGGGGGGTGGTGAGGGAGTGGGGGGGGAGGGGGTAGGAAAGGGAAGGAGGAGGGTAGAGGGAGGGAAGGAGGTGAGGGGGAAGGGAGGGTAGGAGGAGGGAGGAGGGGGAAGGAAGGGAAGAGGGGGGGAGGAGGGGGAAGGAAGGGAAGTGGGGTGAGAGGAGGGAGGGGAGGAAAGGGAAGGATGGGGAGGAGGGAGGGGAGGAGAGGGGGCGAGGGGGGGGTGAAGGAGGGGGGAGGAGAGGGATGGGGGAGGGAATAAAAACAAAAATTGTTGGAAATACTCAGCAGGTCAGTGACCCTTCATCAGAACTCAGAGGGAGTTGCTGTCTGCCTGTAGGGTCACAGGATGTCCTGTCACTGCCTATGACCAAATCCACTCAGGTGCTAACAAATCACACTCAGCTCTAATTACACCAGATGTATAAAGGAGCCTCAGGACTGATCCCATCTCAGCTTACCCACAATCGACTGAAAGAATTTCTCTCTAGCACGAGGCCCCGGATCCCACTGCAGGAATTTCCACATCACAACATTAGCGGTCACTTGGAAATACCTACAATCCATTCCACACCACACAAAGCTGTTTTCTAGATACTGCCCGCTTCTTCACTGTCATTTTCCATCCAGACTCACCTTGGCCCATCATCTCACCGTATGGTGAAGAGGAGCTCGGGTTCTGCAGAGGACACCTTCCACACGGGAGTCCACCCCTGCACTATTGGGGATCTGAGGTGTTGCAAACAGGTGTTTAAGTCATTTCACAAACTTCCAGGCCAGCTGTAACTTCTACAGCCTGGTTGAGTCCGTCTTTCACCAAGTGTGAAAGATTGCAGCTCCTGTTTCATCATTTGGAGGGACTGCTCCTCAAGCATCAGGCTCTGCTTTAATCCCACATTCCTGATGTTTACGGAGGATCTCCTCATGGACTGATTCTAGACCCGGCCAAGGTGCCCATCCAAAGGTCCAGGATGGACACAGCCCATAGAGGTGGTTGCTCTGGCGACCTGCCTCTCTTCAGCATATTAAGTGATATGAGGATAGTGTGGGAAAATGTCATTGAGGTTGAAGATCACTCATGGTCTAGTTGAATGGTAGAGCAGGCTCATGGGCCTGAATAGCCTTTCCTGCTCCTATTTCCTCTGTTACTATGTCTGCACCCAGATGGCCCTGGAAAAGGAGCACACAGAGTCCACAAGTACATTGAGGCATTCTGCAACCAGTGGCCACTGTAGGGGCTGGAGAACATTATGGACACTGGATGTAAGTTTTTTTTATAACTTTCCTACTTTTTATTTCAGTTTTCTATTAGTTGTGGCCCTTTGAAAGGGAACTCTTTTGTTAGGTTTATTGTTTGATGACACTGGAGCAACCTTTTGTCTCCTTGTGATTTTATCAGGAAAAGGCATATAATTTGAGGTCTTGCAGTTTTTTTTGTTTTCTCTGCAAATGTGTGAGTTGAGAAGGGGGAAAAAAGCTGCAAAACCACAAAGTGGCTGCAGCAACCAACCAAACTAGCAATTCTATATAGCTCTGGTTAGACCCCATGTGGAGTACTGGATTCAGTTCTGAGCACCTCACCTCAGGAAGGATGTGTTGGCCTTGGATGGAGTGCATTGGAATAATACCAAGGCTAAAGACTGCCAGGCAGAAATGTGGTAGAGCAATGGGCTGCCTTGAAAGGAGAGATGGTTCAGGAACAGTCTAGGTACATTCCTACAAGGGGGAAAGGTAGGGCAACCAAATCCAGAGCTCCCTGGTTAATGAAAGAGTTAGAGAGTAGGATGAAGCAGAAAAAGAGTGTGTATGACAGATATCAGCTTGATAATGCAAGTGGGAGTCAGGGTAAATATAGAAAGTACAATGAGGAAGTGAAGAAGGGACAAAAAGACAGCACAAGAACAGATTGGGGCCTAACAAAAGGGAATCCAAAGGTGTTTTGTAGGCATATAAGCAGGAACAGGATTGTTGGAAGAGCAGTGAGGACGATTAGGACCAAAATGTTGATCTATTAGTGGGTGCAGCAGGCATGGCCGAAGTACTAAACGAGTACCATAGGAACCGTAGAACCATAGAAAAGTTACTGCACAGAAAGAGGCCATTCAGCCCATCATGTCTGCGCCGGCTGAAAAATCTAGCTGCCTAACTTAATCCCACCTTCCAGCATCTGGTCTGTAGCCTTGCAGATTGCAGCACTTCAGGTGCAGGTCCAGGTACATTTTAAATGAGTTGATGGTTTCTGCCTCCGCCACCGATCCGGGCAGTGAATTCCAGACACTGACTACCCTCTGGGTGAAAAGGTTTCTCCTCATGTCTCCTCTAATTCTTCTGTGTCGCCCGGTAATTGATCTCTCTGCTAGGGGAATCAGAGGTCCTTCCTGTCTGCTCTATCTCGGCCCTCATAATTTTGTGCACCTCAATTAAGTCACCCCTGAGCCTCCTCTGTTCTCTTTCGAACACGCATGCCAAACAATGGAAGCAGCATGTGATAGACAGAACACAGCCAACAGATCAGATCTAAATTCTGTAGTCCTGCTACATCCAGTCACGAATAGTGGTAGGCAATTAAACAACTAACAGGAGGAGAACTCTACACAAATATTCCCATCCTCAATGATGGGGGAGCCCAGCACATCAGTGCAAAAGACAAGGCTGAAATATTTGCAACCACCTTCAGCTAGAAATGCCGAGTGGATGATCCATCTTGGGTTGCTCCTGAGGTTCCCAGCATCATAGATGCCAGTCTTCAGCCAATTCGATTCACTCCGCTTGATATCAAGAAACAACTGAAGGCATGGGCCCTTACAATATTCCGGTAGTAGTACTGAAGACTTGTGTTCCAGAACTAGCCGCGCCCCTAGCCAAGCTGTCCCAGTACAGCGACAACAGCGGCATCGACCCAACAATGTGGAAAATTGCCCAGCTATGTCCTGTACACAAAATGCAGGACAAATCCAATCCAGCCAATTACTGCCCCATCAGTCTACTCCATATCATCAGCAAAGTGATGGAAGGGGTCGTCGACAGTGCTATCAAGCGGCACTTACAATAACCTGCTCACTGACGCTCAGTTTGGGTTCTGCCAGCTCCTGACCTCATTACAGCCTTGGGCCAAACATGGACAAAAGAGCTAAACACAAGAGGTGAGGTGAGAGTGACTGCCCTTGACATCAAGCAGCATTTGACTGAGTATGGCATCAAGGAGCCCGAGCAAAACTGGAGTCAATGGGAATCAGGGAGAAAACTCTCCGCTGGCTGGAGTCATACCTAGCGCAAAGGAAGATAGTTGTTGTTGTTGGAGATTAATCATCTCAATCCCAGGATATCACTGCAGGAGTTTCTCGGGGTAGTATCCTTGGCCCAACCATCTTCAGCTGCTTCATCAATGACATTCCCTCCATCAGAAGGTCAGAAGTGGGATGTTCGCTGATGACGCATAATGTTCAGTACCATTCGCAACTCCTCAGATACTGAAGCAGCCTGTGTCCAGATACAGCAAGACCTGGAGAACATCCAGGCTTGGGTTGATAAGTCACAAGTACCATTTGTGCCACACAAGTGCCAGGCAATGACCATCTCCAACAAGAGAGAATCTAACCATCTCCCCTTGATGTTCAGTGGCATTACGATCACTGAATCCCTCACTATCAACATCATGGGTGTCACCATTGTCCAGAAACTGAACTGGACCAACTATATAAGTACTGTGGCTACAAGAGCAGGTCAGAGGCTGGGAATTCTGCAGCGAGTAACTCACCTCCTGACTCCCCAAAGCCTGTCCACCATCTACAAGGCACAAGTCAGGAGTGTGATGGAATACTCTCCACTTGCCTGGGTGCAGCTTCAGCAACACTCAAGAAGCTCGACACCATCCAGGACAAAGCTGCCCGCTTGATTGGTCCCCATCCACAAACATTCACTCCCTTCACCACCGACGCACAGTGGCAGCAGTGTGTACCATCTACAAGATGCACTGCAGCAACTCACCAAGGCTCCTCCGACAACATCTTACAAACCTGCGACCTCTACCATCTAACAGGACAAGGGCAGCAGATGCATGGGAACACCACCACCTGCAAGTTACCCTCCAAACCACACACCATCCTGACTTGCAACGATTTCACAATTCCTTACTGTCACTGGATCAAAATCCTGGAACTCCCTTCCTAACAGCACTGTGGGTGTACCTACACTACATGGACTGCAGCAATTCAAGAAGACAGCTCACCACCATCTTCTCAAGGGCAATTAGGGATGGGCAATAAATGCTGGCCTGGCCAACGATGCCCACATCCCATGAAAGAATAAAAAAAATTCCAAAGATTCATCACCACTGAGTGAAGAAATTCCTCCTCATCTCAGTCCCAAATGGTCTACCTCCTATTCTGACACTGTGGCCCTGGTTCTAGGCCCTCCCCCACAGGGAAACATTTTTCCTGCATCGATCCTGTCAAGCCCTTTAAGAATTTTGTATGCCTCAATGAGATCACCTCTCATTTTTCTAAACTCTAGAGAATATAGGCCCAGTCTCCTCAATATCTCTTCACAGGACAATTCCGCCATCCCAGGAATCAGTCTGGTGAACATTCGTTGCACTGCCTCTATGGCAAGTATATTATTTTGACCAGGCGAGATAGGGGTCTAGGGGTTCCCTCTCAGCCTTTGCCTGCTTTAACCGTAACAGGGTTTAATTTTTCAAAAACACTGTATTTTTAGCTCCCCCTCAGTGAATCCTTGTTCACTGCTCCAATTGCAAGGCAAAGAAATCAATTCAGACAGATTTTCTTAGATTGAAGCAAGAAAGGTGGAAGTTTATTAATCTTAAACTCTAATTCGGTTAACGACTACGAATACACGACACGACCACGCTAGCATGCATACGCAATAAACACACACACAGACAGAAACAGAAAAAGTAGAAGGAATAAAGGGGAAAAGTTTGAGGCAATTTCTGGTAGTTATCAAGGTCCTTTAAGTTCAATGTGGAGTCTCTGTTTGCCGATAATTCTTGCTGTTCATTGGGGCCCTGTGCACGCTTCAACTTGTTTCGATGTAGGAGTCTTTTCTCTTTTGAGGTTTACGTGTCTTCAGTGGGTCTGGAGGCCTGTGAGAAAGCGAGAACCAGCCAGGAGAGAGACTATCTTCTGCCAGTTCAGTTGCAAACTGCCATCTGTATTCAAACTATCCTGTGTCTAATTCAAAATGCCTGGACCAGCCGGTTAGTCATATGACCAGCTGTTTTAACCACTTCTGCATTTGTGGAGTCTATCATTTCAGCAGACCCTGGAATGCGAGCTTCCTTATACCTTCAAAGTCTGGTGATCAAAATCCATTTGAGTTGTTTGGACCAGGGAGTAGATCTTTGTCTCTCCAAGCACTGTCTCTGAGCATGCAAATATTCTTCCAGCCAAGTTTCTGGTGCTCTCTTGTAAAACAAGTCATTACTTCACACCAGCAACAGTTTAAAAATTAGTGGTCATATGATGAAATGAATATGCCCCATTCTTGGCAGGTGTGGCTCTTCATGACAACGTCATTCCTAAGATAAGGAGAAAGCATGAACCAAGCTTCCAGTTGCTTGCCATTTCAACAACGCCCCGCTACTCTCATGCCCACATATCTGTCCTGCTGTATTCCAGTGAACATCAAAGCAAGCTCGAGGAACAGCATCGAGCTGAAACTACAGTTACACAGAGCCCCAGACAGACCCACTCACTACTACTGTGACACAGAACCCCAGACACACTCAATCTCTACTACAGTTACATCTAACCCCAGACACACACACACGACTACAGTTACACAGAGTCCCAGACACACCCACTCACTACTACAGTTACACAGAGCCCCAGACAGACCCACTCACTACTACAGTTACACAGAGCCCCAGACAGACCCACTCACTACTACTGTGACACACAACCCCAAACACACCCAATCACTACTACAGTTACGTATAATCCCAGACACACCCAATCACTACTACAGTTACATATAACCCCAGGCACACACATTACTACAGTGACACAGAGCCCCAGACACACCCACTCACTACTACAGTTACACAGAGCCCCAGACAGACCCACTCACTACCACTGTGACACAGAGCCCCGGATACCCCTCACTCACCACTACAGTGACACAGAGCCCCAGACACACCCACTCACTCCTACAGTTACACAGAGCCCCAGACAGACCCACTCACTACCACTGTGACACAGAGCCCCGGATACCCCTCACTCACCACTACAGTTACACAGAGCCCTGGATACCCCTCACTCACCATTACAGTTACACAGAGCCCCAGACACACCTCACCACTACAGTTACACAGAGCCCCGGATACTCCTCGCTCACTACTACAGTTACACAGTGCCCCAGACACACATCACTCACTACTACAGTTATACGGAGCCCCGGACACAACTCACTCACTACTACAGTTACACAGAGCCCCGGGCACACCTCACTACTACAGTCACACAGAGCACCGGACACCCCTCACTCACTACTACAGTTACACAGAGCTCCGGAAACACCTCACTACTACAGTTACACAGAGCCCCGGATACTCCTCACTCACTATTACAGTTACACAGAGCCCCAGACACATCTCACTCACTTCTACAGTTACACGGAGCCCTGGACACACCTCACTCACTACTACAGTTACACAGAGCTCCGGAAACACCTCACTACTACAGTTACACAGAGCCCCGGATACTCCTCACTCACTATTACAGTTACACAGAGCCCCAGACACATCTCACTCACTTCTACAGTTACACAGAGCCCCAGACAGACCTCCTTCACTACGACAGTTACACAGAGCCCCGGACACACCTCACTCACTACTACAGGTACCGATTGCCCCAGCCACACCTCACTCACTACTACAGTTACACGGAGCCCTGGACACACCTCACTCGTGACTGCTGTTACACAGAGCCCTGGACACACCTCACTCACTACTACAGTTACACGGAGTCTTGGACACTCCTCACTCACTACTGCAGTTACACAGAGCCCCAGACACACCTCACTCACTACTACAGTTACACGGAGCCCTGGACACACCTCACTCACTACTACAGGTACCGATTGCCCCAGCCACACCTCACTCACTACTACAGTTACACGGAGCCCTGGACACACCTCACTCATGACTGCTGTTACACAGAGCCCTGGACACACCTCACTCACTACTACAGTTACACGGAGTCTTGGACACTCCTCACTCACTACTACAGTTACACGGAGTCTTGGACACTCCTCACTCACTACTACAGTTACACGGAGCCCTGGACACACCTCACTCACTACTACAGTTACATGGAGTCTTGGACACTCCTCACTCACTACTACAGTTACACAGAGCCCTGGACACACCTCACTCACTACTGCAGTTCCACAGAGCCACAGATACATCATACTCACTACTACAGTTACACAGAGCCCCGGACTCATCTCACTCACGACTACAGTTACACATATCCCCGGACACACCCACTCACGATTGCAGTTACACAGAGGCTAGGACACACCTCACTCATTACTACAGATTTTGGTTGAGGGATAAATATTTGCCTGGACACTGGCCTCCGTTTGCATCTCATCCAAAAGACCGCACCTCCAACAGTGCAACACTCCTTCCATATTAACAATGGAGTGTCAGCCTTGGTTTTGTGTTCAAGTTTCAGGAGTCGGTGTCAGAACTCACAATCATCTGACTCAGACACAAGATTGCTGCCCACCTAGTCACAACTGTCAGACTCCATCCCAGTCTCTCTATTTTTCTCCTGGGTGCTCTTTCTCTATTGCTGTCCCTCCTTCTCTCTTCTCTCCTTGTCTCTATATTATTCTCTCTCCCTCTGGACAGTGGAGGAGAAAGAGAGCCCTCGAAAGAGGGAGCTTTACTCAGCTCTTAAAATGTGTTGAAATAGGCTCCCCGAAATGGCCTCACTGCAGAGACATGATGGATTGGGGTTTACTCAATTCGCTATCTCGTGAATTTCAGGGAAATTTTGAAATACGGGATTGTCAGTGAAAAGAACTCGGTTAGATGAAGGAGTTTTGGCGATGGTTAAGTTGTCTACATGTAATTCTAACACCCAGAATCAGCTACGTAAATAAATTTTTAAAAAGACTTACATTTGTATCGAGTTTTTCACAACCACCAGATATTTCTAAGTGCTTTACAGCCAATGAAGTACTTTTGAAGTGCTGTCACTGTTGTAATGCAGGAAATGCTGCAACTAATTTGTGCACAGCAAGCTCCCACAAAGTGCATTGTGATAATGACAGGTAATCTTTTTTTATAATGTGGCTTGAGGGATATATATATTGGCCAGCTCATGAGGGATAACCCCTCCACTCTTCTTCAAAATAGTGCCTTTGGATCTTTTATGTCGACCCAAACAGGCAGATAGGGCCTCAGTTTAATGTCTCATCCGAAAGAACGCACCTCCAACAGTGCAGTACTCCCTCAATACTGCACTGCAGGGTCAGCCTCGATTTTTGTGCTCAAGCCTTTGTGATGGAATCTGTGGTTTGCGGGACCCATGAGGAATATTTGCGAGCTGCTGTCTGAACAGATGACTTGCCGAATGTTCTGGCAGGTGGTCTGAACCTTAGTTTGTAATTTTTATTTATTTTTCAGAACAGACTGTGCTAGCAGCCCAAAATGAACCTTTGGTTGCTAGGGAGAAAAGAAGCTGGGTGGAGTCTGATAGGAGAGAGGAAGCTACTGGAGCTCAGATGACGAGAGAGTGCATTGCAGGCAGGTTGGGGAAGTAAAGGCTAGATCCAGGGGCTATTGCTGTTACTAAGAGTAACTGGTTAACCAGACCCATCTATACCGGGCACAGGGTGGTCACTAAAGGGCTGGGATAAAAGATAGTATTGGATCCATACTGGCAAGCCTGTCGTGAAAGGAGAACTCAGAAGGCTCTGGAGAAAAACACCATTGTTTTTGAACTGAGAAAGTTGTAGAAACGTGAACTGCTGTCAAGAGATCTTAACTGTGGTGATTGTGTTGAAAGGGAACTGATAAGAAACATAGAAACATATAGAAACATAGAAAATAGGAGCAGGAGTAGGCCATTCGGCCCTTCGGGCCTGCTCCACCATTCATTACGATCATGGCTGATCATCCAACTCAGTAACCTGTTCCCGCTTTCCCCCCATATCCTTTGATCCCTTTAAACCCAAGAGCTATATCTCACTCCTTTTTGAAAACGTACAATGTTTTGGCCTCAACTGCTTTCTGTGGTAGTGAATTCCACAGGCTCACCACTCTCTGGGTGATGAGATTTCTCCTCATCTCAGTCCTGAATGGTTTACCCCGTATCCTTAGACTATGACCCCTGGTTCGGGACTCCCCCACCATCGGGAACATCCTTCTTGCATCTACCCTGTCAAGTCCTGTTAGAATTTTATAGGTTTCTATGAGATCCCCCCTCACTCTTCTGAACTCCAGTCATATAATCCTAACCGACTCAATCTCTCCTCATATGTCAGTCCCGCCATCCCAGGAACAGTCTAGTAAACCTTCGCTGCACTCCCTCTATAGCAAGAACATCCTTCCTCAGATAAGGAGACCAAAACTGCACACAGTATTCCAGATGTGGCCTCACCAAGGCCCTGTAGAATTGCAGCAAGACATCCCTGTTCCTGTACTCGAATCCTCTCACTACGAAGGCCAACATACCATTTGCCTTTTTTACCGCCTGTTGCACCTGCATGCTTACCTTCAGCGACTGGTATACGAGAACACCCAGATCTCGCTGCATATTCCCCCCTTTCAGTTTATAGCCGTTCAGATAATAATCCCCCGTCATGTTTTTGCTACCAAAGTGGATAACCTCACATTTATCCACATTATACTATATCTGCCATGCATCTGCCCACTCACTCAACTTGTCCAAATCACCCTGAAGCCTCTCTGCATCCTCCTCACAACTCACCCTCCCACCCAATTTTGTGTCATCTGCAAATGTGGAGATATTACATTTAGTTCGCTTATCTAAATCATGAATATATATTGTGAATAGCTGGGGTCCTAGAACCAATCCCTGCAGTACCCCACTAGTCACTGCCTGCCATTCGGAAAAAGACCCATTTATCCCTACTCTTTGTTTCTTGTCTGCCTACCAATTTTCTATCCATCGCAATATACTATCCCCAATCCCATGCACTTGAATTTTACACACCAATCTCTTATGTGGGACTTTGTCGAAAGCCTTCTGAAAGTCCAAATAAACCACATCCATTGGCTCCCCCTCATCAATTCTACTAGTTACATCCTCGAAGAATTCTAGTAGATTTGTCAAGCATAATTTCCCTTTCGTAAATCCGTGCAGATTTTGTCCGATTCTACCACTGTTCTCCAAGTGCTCTGCTCTGAAATCTTTGATGTTGGACTATCGCATTTTCCCCACTACCGACGTCAGGCTGACTGGTCTATAATTCCATGTTTTCTCTCTACCTCCCTTTTAAATAGTGGGGTTACATTAGCTACCCTCCAATCTGTAGGAACTGTTCCAGAGTCTATAGAACCTTGGAAGATGACCACCAATACATCCACTATTTCTAGGGCCACTTCCTTAAGTATTTCCTTAAGGCAGGCAAGCCAATTGTTATCCTTAGAGATACAGGGGCAGCACAGTCCCTGATGTTGGCAAGTGACATAAATTTCCCTTGGTAATTCGCTGAATGCAAAGGTGCTAATTCAGGGTATTGATGGAAATTATTTACCCGTTCCCTTCTATCGGGTTGAATTGTAATGTGACTTAGTCACTGGTCCTGTCACAGTCGGTGTCGTTCCCAGTTTGCCCATTGAAGGGTGGATTTTTTTTTAGGAAATGACTTGGCTGGGGATAAGCTTCAGAGAAGCAGCTGAGGCTGCTTAAACTGAGATTTTGCTGGAAGAGTTTCCTGGAATATTCCCAGATTGTGTTGTGAGTAGGTTCCAGGCTCATTGTGTTAATCAAGATGAGATGGATTTAGTTGTAGTGGAGGGCTACAAAGAACAGTACAGCACAGGAACAGGCCATTCGGCCCTCCAAGCCTGCACCGATCATGATGCCTGTTTAAACTAAAACTTTCTGCACTTCCAGGGTCCATATCCCTCTATTCCCATCCTATTCATGTATTTGTCAAGATGCCTCTTAAACCTCGCTATCGTAACCCTTTCCCTGGCTACCCTCTTGCTCTTTATATTCATATAAAAAGCCTTGGGATTCTCTTTAATCCTGTTTGCCAATGACTTTTCATAACCCCTTTTAGCCCTCCTGACTCCTTGCTTAAGTTCCTTCCTACTTTCTTTATATTCCTCAAGGGCTTCGTCTGTTCCCAGCCTTCTAGCCCTTACGCATGTTTCCTTTTTCTTTTTAACTAGGCTCACAATATCCCTCGTTATCCAAGGTTCCCGAAATTTGCCAAACTTATCCTTTTTCCTCACAGGAACATGCCAGTCCTGGATTCTAATCAACTGACGTTTGAAAGACTCCCACATGTCAGATGTTGATTTACCCTCAAACAGCCGCCCCCAATCTAAATTCTTCAGTTCCTGCCTAATATTGTTAGAATTAGCCTTCCCCCAATTTAGTACCTTCACCCGAGGACTACTCTTATCCTTATCCACAAGTACCTTAAAACTTATGGAATTATGGTCACTGCTCCCGAAATGCTCCCCTACTGAAACTTCGACCACCTGGCTGGGCTCATTCCCCAATACCAGGTCCAGTACGGCCCCTTCCCCAGTTTATTTATTTTTATTTATTTACAGATACAGCACTGAAACAGGCCCTTCGGCCCACCGAGTCTGTGCTGACCAAGAACCACCCATTTATACTAACCCTACAGTAATCCCATATTCCCTACCACCTACCTACGCTAGGGGTAATTTACAATGGCCAATTTACTTATCACCTGCAAGTCTTTGGCGGTGGGAGGAAACTGGAGCACCCGGCGAAAACCCACGCGGTCACAGGGAGAACTTGCAAACTCCGCAGTACCCAGAATTGAACCCGGGTCCCTGGAGCTGTGAGGCTGTGGTGCTAGCCACTGCGCCACCCAGATAGTTGGACTATTTATATATTGTTTCAAGAATCCCTCCTGGATGCTCCTTACAAATTCTACCCCATCCAAGCCCCTAGCACTAAGCGAGTCCCAGTCAATATAGGGGAAGTTAAAATCACCCACCACCACAACCCTGTTACCTTTACATCTTTCCAAAATCTGTCTACATATCTGCTCCTCTACCTCCCGCTGGCTGTTGGGAGGCCTGTCGTATTCAGATATTTGGTTGGCTGAAACCTTTCTGTCGGATTTGGATGGAGATGTTGGTGTTAAAGGCTCCAAAGCTAACAATGGAGAAATGTTTCACACATCTTCCTTGGTTGAAGCACAACAGGCAGACCCTGAATTGAGGAGCTTGTTTCAGGTGGCATGTTCTGAGGCACAAGCTGGGAAGGTGCCTGCGTGATATTATGTTAAGAATAACATTTTAATGAGGAAATGGAGAGCTCCCCAGAGACCGCTAATGAGGATTGGACTGTCGTCCATCATATTGTTGTCCGTCCTTGCTACAGGAGTGAAATTTTGAGAATTGCCCATGATATTCCAGTTGCAGGTCATTTGGTTATTTGAAGACTCAAACTAGGGTAATGATGAATTTTTACCAGCTGAAGCTGCATAAAGATGTCATTGACTTCTGGAAGTCATGTTACACATGTCAGATAGTTGGGAAGCCACAGCCTTTGATTAAACCAGCCCCATTAATACCACTACCTTCATTCAATAAATCATTCAGCAGGGCTCTTGTGGATTGCGTTGGACCCCTGCCTAAGACTAATTCGGGTCATGGGTATCTCCTCATCATCATGGATTTGTCCACTCGATTTCCAGAGGCAGCATCATTGAAGAAGATCACAGAAAAAGTTGTCATTGAGAAGTTGGCCCAGTTTTTCACTAGGTATGGGTTTCCAAAAGAAATTCTGTCTAACCAGGAGTCAAATTTCATGCCTGAATATTTCAGGAGGTCATGTGTAATTTAGGAATGAAGCAGTTCAAATCATCTGTTTATCACTCACAGTCCCAAGGTGCTTTAGAGGGTTACAGCAAACCCTAAAGATGATGATTAGGTCTTATTGTTTTGAGTATCTCCAGGATTGGGATAAAGGGATATCATTTTTGTTATTCGCAACCAGGGATCTGCCAAATGTGTCGATTCATTTCAGTCCCTGCAAATTGATCTATGTTTATGGGGTTAGGGGCCCCTTAAACTCATTCAGGAGAGATTTTTTGCACAGGAGGAAAAAACTACCATGCTGGATTATGTGTCAAAGCTCCGAGAAAGGCTCTCAAATGCTTGTGCAGTGGCCAGAGAACATCTCAAGGCTTCTCAGTGGGTTATGAAAGCATAGGCAGATAGAAAAGCATAGCATGTCGTTTTCAACTTGGGGATGAGGTGCTAGTTTTGCTGCTTTTGCCTGGGGAACCATTGAAAGCTAAGTTTAGTGAACCTACCTATGTTAAAAGGAAACTCAGTGACATGAACTATGTAGTTAGTACCCCAGACAGCTGAAAGAGTCAAAGGGTGTGTCATGTGAATTTGCTGAAGACGTATTATGGCAGTGTGAATAGTCAGCCAGTAGGTGTAGCACAGGTGGTAGAGAAGAAAGATGGTGATACTGGTGAACGTGATGAACCAGAAGACAGGTTGAATTTAACGAGCCCATCATGGGTCCCAACAGCAGACCCGGAAGTGTGAGCCGTCCCCACTAGTCACGTGCGGCTGGCCCACTGCAATCGCGGGACGGGTGGTCACTTTTCAAAATGGAGGCATGATGGTCAGCCAATTAAGTGATGGGGGTGGCATTCGAGGTGCCAAATATGGCATCAGCTGACTCCGGAGCAGGTGCTGGCACCATATTTAAAGCCTGACCAGCCCTGCTTACATTGCTGACTTAGTCTCATTTGCAGTTTCCTGGTCAAATCAAACAAAACACTCTAGTAACCCCCGGAATAAAACAAACCAAACCAGGTATCTTTAGACAACAAATTAACTCTTTATTAAAGACTAAATCTTAAACACTATTAAGATAAACCTATGTCTAAAGAGCTTATAACTTCTGATTTTAATCAAATTCCCCCATTCACACACATACACTAAGAAATAACAGTATTTAACTGGTTTTAAAAGTTGTGTTTTTTAAAAATTAACTGATTCTTAAGAATAATTAAATAAGTAAGTCTTTTTGGGTTGTGTGCCCGATGGATGAGGTATTCTAATGTGGAAATAGTCAAAGACCACTCAAAGTCTTCACGGGGATTTGATGCAGTAGTCGATTCTTAATAGGCATTCAATTCTTTGGCTGCAGTAGGCATCAACAGTTCCTTCAGCAATACAAACAGTTTCTTGAAAAAAAGGAGGCTTTTCTTCTTTAGGCAATTAACTCTGCCCATAGCTCCCTGTCGAATTTTTCCTGAGAGAAAGTAGACAGCTTTCTTCTCTTCAGTAGCACACCTCATTGGAGAGTCTCTCAAAAACTAACTCATTCAGACTGTTTTTTTTGCCATTTTTACACAGTCAAATGGAAACATTTGACCTCTTTCCCCTGCTGTCACCTAGGGTAACAAGTGCAGCTGCTGGCACATGCCTTAGAAATTCCAGAACTTTCTCTCACTTAAAGGTGTACTGTTTTTAACAGAGTCTTAAAGGCACACACTGTTTTAATCCGAGGAGAAAAAAGATACAAGTCCGTGCCAACACAAAAAACAGGACAAGTCCAACCCGGCCAATTACCGCCCCATCAGTCTCCTCTCAATCATCAGAAAAAGTGATGGAAGGTGTCATCAACAGTGCTATCATGCGGCATTTGCTTGGCAATAACCTGCTCAGTGATGCTCAGTTTGGGTTCCACCAGGACACTCAGCTCCTGACCTCATTGCAGCCTGGTTCAAACACGGACGAAAGAGCTGAACTCCACAGGTGACGAGTGACATGCTGAGGTTCTGAAACCTGCAAGTGCTTTCTTTCAAGCTGTGGAAAAAGGAATGTGAAACAAAAAACTTGCAACAGCTGGCAAAGCGAACACTCAAAGTTTTATAAATATACTGAGAGTGAGTATGGTGAGGAGAGAATGTGGGCCGATTAAAGACAGATGAAGGTGAGAGTAAAATGGAGTTATGAGGAAACTGCAGACCTGTTAATGGAGTGCTTTATCAGTTTGCATAGTAGATGATTAAAATTTCAGAAATACTGGGAAAGCTAAAAAATAAATTCAGGGGAGGAACTTACTGGATTTAATACAAGTAGTAAAATGATAATAGAGAAAATAATAGAACTTCAGTTAGACAAATCTCCAGGACCTGATAGTTTCCATTCCAGGTAATTAAAAGAAATAAGTGAGGAAATTGCAGGCATGTTGAATATAATTTCCAAAGTTCTCTAGATTCTGGAATTGTATGGTTGGATTGTGTAATAGGAAATGTCATTCCATTATTTATTGTTTAAAGAGGCAGGGAGAAACCAGGAAATTACAAACCTGTCAGTTGAAAGTTGATTCCAGTAGCTTCCCTGCCAGTATCATCAGAAACAGAGTGACCGTGGATTTGGGCAAGTGTGAACTGATCAGAGAGTCAGCATGCATTTGTGAAGGATAGGTCATGTCTGACTGATCGAGTTGAATTTTTTGAGGTAATCACTAATGATGTAAATAAGGAAGTGTTTATGGATGCTATCTTTATGGGCTTCTAGAAGGCATTTGATCAGTTTCTATACAAGGAGTTATTGGCAAAAGTAAAGGTTTTGCATTGTGGAAGGAAAATGTTGGTATTCAGAGGAACCTGGGTGTTCGTATTCACAAATCAGCAAGTTAACATGTAGGTACAGAAAGCAAATAATATATATAAATTCCTTTGTAAAAGAGTGAAGAAATCTTACGATAAATGTATATAGGGTCTTACGGAGGCCACACCTAGAGTACTGTTCATAGTTTTGATCATTTTACCTAAAGGAAGGATACACTTAGTATGGAGGGATTGCAGCTAAGGTTCACTAGGCTGATTACGAGGATGAGGGGATTCATTTATGAGGAGAGAGAGAGTAAACTCAGCCGATATCCCCAAGAATTTTTCATTCTTTCATGGGATGTAAGCATTGTTGGAAAGGCCAGCGCTTGTTGCCCATCTCTAATTGCCCTTGAGAAGGTGATGGTGAGCTGCCTTCTTGAACCATGGTGATGTTAGGAAGGGAGTTCCAGGATTTTGACCCAGCAACAGTGAAGGAAATGTGATAGAGCTTCAAATCAGGATGGTGTGTGGCTTGGAGGAGAACTTGCAGTTGGAGGTGTTCCCATGTGTCTGCTGCCCTTGTCCTTCTAGGTGAAAGAGTTCATGGGTTTGGAAGGTGCTGTCGAAGGAGGCTTGATGAGTTGCTGCAGTGCATCTTGCAGATGGTACACACTGCTGCCACTGTGTGCTGGTGGTTGATGGAGTTGCAGTCAAGTGGGCTGCTTTGTCTTGGATGGTGTTGAGCTTCTTATGTGGTTGGAGCTGCACTCATCCAGGCAAGTGAAGAGTATTCCATCACACTCCTGACCTGTGCCTTGTAGATGGTGAACAGGTTTTAGGGAGTCAGGAAGTGAGTTACACGCTGCAGAATTCCCAGCCTCTGACCTGCTATTGTAGCCACGGCAATTATATGGCTGGTCCAGTTAAGTCTCAGTTTGATGGTTGCTGGTTAACAAAAGAAGTTAAGATTGCATTAGATCAAAGGAAGTGGCTGAAAGGTTGCCAGAAAAAGTAGGAAGCCTGAGGATTGGAAGCAATTTAGAATCCACAAATGGAGGACCACGAAACTGAAAAAGGGAAAAGAGAATGTGAATGCAAGCTAGGGAGAAACATAAAGGCGGACAGTAAAAACTTCTTTAGGTATGTGAAAATGAAAAGATTAGCAAGGACAATTGTGGGTCGATTACAGGTAGAAAGAGGATAATTTGTGGTGGAGAATGGGGAAATGGCAGAGAGACGAAACAATTTCTTTGTGTCTGTCTTCACGGAGGAAGGTACCTAGAATCCCCCAGAAATACTAGCGAACCAAGGGACTGGTAAAACAGAGAAACTGAAAGAAATTAGCAGCTATACAGAGGTAGTACTTGAAAAATTAATTGGATTGAAAGTTGATAAATCCCCTGGATGAGATGAGCTCCATCCCAGAGTATTGAAGGAGGTGGCTACAGAGATAGTGGATGCATTGGTGATTATCTTTCAAAATTCTATAGGTTCTGAAAGGGTTCTGGCCGATTGGAAAGTAGCAAATGTAATCCCACTATTTAAGAAGGGAGTGAGAGAGAAAACGGAGAACTACAGACCTGTTAGTTTGACATCAGTAATAGGGAAAATGTTAGAATCGATTATAAAGGATGTGATAACTGGACATTTGGAAAATAATGATATGATTGGGCAGAGTCAACATGGATTTTTGAAAGGGAAATCATGTTTGACAGAACTGTTGGAGATTTCTGAGGATATTACTTGTAGCATAGATAAAGAAGAACAAGTGGATGTGGTGTAATTGGATTTTCAGAAAGCTTTTGATAAGATCCCACACAGGAGATTAGTGAACAAAATTAGAGCACATGGGGTTAGGGTGATATACTGCAATGGGTTGAGAATTAGCTAACAGGTAGAAAGCAGAAAGTAGGAATAAATGGGTCACTCTCAAGTTGGCTGGCTGTGACTAGTGAGGTATCGCAAGGATCAGTGCTTGAGCCACAGCTGTTCACAATCTATATAAATGATGTGGGGACCAAATGTAATATTTCCAAATCTGTTGATGCCACAAAACTATGTAGAAATGTAAGTTGTGAGGAGGATGCAAGGAGGCTTCAAGCGGATTTGGACAGTGAACGGGCAAGAACATGGCAAATGGAATATAAATAAATGTGAAATTATCCACTTTGTTAGACAAAACAAAAAGACAGGGTATTTCTTAAATGGTGAGAGTTTGGAAAGTGTTGCTGTCCAAGGGGACCTGGGTGTCCTTGTTCATGAGTCATTAAAAACTAGTATGCAGGTGCAGCAAGCAATTGGAAAGGCAAAGGGTATGTTGGCTTTCATTGCGAGGGGATTTGAGTCCAGGAGTAAAGATGTGTTGCTGCAATTGTATAGAGCCTTGGTGAGACCGCAGTTTTGGGCTCCTTATCTAAGGAAGGATGTACTTGCCATTGAGGGAGTGCAACGGAGGTTCACCAGACTAATCCCTGCGATGGCAGGATTGTCTGATGAGGAGAGATTGCAGAAACTGGGCCTGTATTCTCTCGCGTTTTGAAGAATGAAAGGTGATCTCATTGAAACTTACAAAATTCCTACAGAGAATGACAGGATGGATGTGAATAGGATGTTTCCTCTGGTTAGTGAGTGTAGAATCAGGGGACACAATCTCAGAATAAGGGGTAGGCCATTTAGAGTCATAGAGTCGTACAGCATAGAAACAGGCCCTTCGGCCCACTGCGTCCATGCCGATCATAATGCCTATCTACACTAATCCCACCTGCCTGCATTAATTCCATATCCCTCTATGCCTTGCTCATTCAAGGACCTGTCCAGATGCCTCTTAAATGGCGCTACTGTTCCTGCCTCCACCACCTCCTCTGACAGCTCATTCCAGATACCCACTATTCTTTGTGTGAAAAATTTACCCGTTTGATCCCCTTTAAACCTCTCACCTTAAATCTATGCCCTCTAGTTTTAGTCACCCCTACCAAGGGAAACAGACTCTGGCTATCTACCCTATCTATGCCTCTCATAATTTTATCTCCCTCTATCATGTCCCCTCTTAGCCTCCTTCGTTCCAGGGAAAACAGACCCAGCCTATCCAATCTCTCTTTATAACTCAAGCCCTCCAAACCAGGCAACATCCTTGTGAATCTTTTCTGCACCCTCTTAGCTTAATCACATCTTTCCTGTAGTGCGGCGACCAGAACTGCACACAGTACTCCAAATGCGGCCTAACCAACGTTATGTACAACTGTAACATGACGTCCCAACTCTTGTACTCAATGCCTTGGCTGATGAAGGCAAGCATGCCATACGCCTTCTTCACCACCCTGTCTACCTGTGTTGCCACTTTCAGGGAACTATGTACTTGCTCCCCAAGGTCTCTCTGCTCAACAACACTCCCCAGGGCCCTGCTATTCACTGTATATGTCCTGCACTGGTTTAACATAAGAAGAACTAGGAGCAGGTGCAGGCCGTCCGGCCCCTCGAGCCTGCTCCGACATTCAATAAGATCATGGCTGATCTTTTCGTGGACTCAGATCCACTTACCCGCACTCTCACCGTATCCCTTAGTTCCTTTATTGTTCGAAAAGATATCTACCTTAGCTTTAAAAACGTTTACTGAAGTAGCGACAACTACTTCACTGGGCAAGGAATTCCATAGATTAACAACCCTCTGGGTGAAGAAGTTCCTGCTCAATTCAGTCCTAAATCTACTCCCTCTAATCTTGAGGCTATGCCCTCTTGTCCTAGCTTCACCTGCCAGTGGAAACATCCTCTCTACTTGTATCTTATCTATTCCCTTCATAATTTTATATGTTTCTATAAGATCCCCCCTCATTCTTCTGAATTCCAATGAATATAATCCCAATCTACTCAGTCTCTCCTCATAAACCAACCCCCTCAACTCCGGAATCAACCTAGTGAACCTCCTCTGCACCCTTTCCAGTGCCAGTATATCCTTTCTCAAGTAAGGAAACCAAAACTGCACACAGTACTCCAGGTGCGGCCTCACCAGTACCTTATACAGCTGCAACATAACCTCTCTGCTTTTAAACTCAATCCCTTTAGCAATGAAGGACAAAATTCCATTTGCCTTCCTAATTACTTGCTGTACCTGCAGACCAGCCTTCTGCGATTCATGCACAAGGACACCCAGGTCCCTCTGCATAGCAGCATGCTGCAACTTTTTACCATTCAAGTAATAATCCTTTTTACTGTTAAACATCCTATTTAACTTCCCAAAATTCATCACTTCACACTTGTCTGCGTTAAATTCCATTTGCCACTCCCTTGCCCACTTTCTTTATATCCTGTTGCATTTATTTCATTTCATCTTAGTTTGTTCGGTTTGCTTCCCCACTGTTTTTTTTCATGTTCGCACTTGCTGCTGTTCAATATTCAGTCCGTTAACACCTATTCTGTACTGTAGTTCCCTGGCTTATCCCTGCTGCCCTTCTTAAATGAAGGCACAACATTAGCTATCCTCCAGGCTTCTGGTACCTCACCCGTGGCTAACGATGATGCAAAAATCTCTGCCAGGGCCCCAGCAATCTCCTCCCTTGCTTCCCTTGGCATCCTAGGATGCATCTCGTCAGGCCCTGGGGATTTATCCACCTTAATGTGCTTCAAAACCTCCAACACCTCCTCCTTTGTAATGTTGATATGCTCCAGGATATCGCTGTACCCTCCCTTGAACACACTAGCTTCCATGACCTTCTCCACGGTAAATACAGAAGAGAAATATTCATTTAAGACCTCGCCCATTTCCCGTGGCTCCACGCATAGATTACCACATTGATCCTTAAGAGGACCTACTCTCTCCCTAGCTACCATTTTACTGTTAATATACTTATAGAATATTTTAGGATTCTCCTTTATCTTATCTGCCAGGGAAATCTCATGGCCCCTTTTCATCCTCCTAATTTCCTTCTTAAGTGTACTCCTGCATGCCCTACACTCCTCGAGGGGCTTGCTTGATCCCGGCTGCCGATACCTGACATATGCCTCCTTCTTTGTCCTGACCAGTGTTGGATCCCATTAGTTACACAAAGAGAGACGAAGTCCGACTGTAGCTTTAAGAAACTTTATTGCAGTACTTCTTGGTTACATCATCAGCAAAGCAAACTACAACAACACCTGGGCTTTTCTCTCCTCTCCTTCTCTCTCCTGCCCTCTCCTGCCTGAGCAGGGAAAACAAGCCTTTTCTTATAGTTCTTCATACACATCAGTGACACCCCCTTTATGTTCCCAAATGGTTTACAAAGTTTGCCGTTTCTTGGTGTCAGAGCCTGATTGGGGCACTGCCTTGTCACCCTCTCCTCAAGCAGTTTCTTATTCCCCTATCTCGTTGGAACGTTGGGATGATTGTTGTACAATAGGCTACTCTTCGGCAGGCTGCAGCTGTCCTGTTAGTTTTCAGCTTGTTAGTCTATTTCGACTGATAAGCTGCCTGTGCAGCCGTGAAGCTATAAAGTCATTTCTGATAAGCTTCTGTGCAGCTCCGAGAAGAAAGAACAAAGAACAGTACAGCACAGGAACAGGCCATTCAGCCCTCCAAGCCTGCGCCGATCTTGATGCCTGTCTAAACTAACACCTTCTGCACTTCCGGGGCCCATATCCCTCTATTCCCTTCCTATTCATGTATTTGTCAAGATGTCTCTTAAACGTCGCTATCGTACCTGCTTCCACCACCTCCCCTGGCAGCAAGTTCCAGGCACTCACCACCCTCTGTGTAAAAAACTTGCCTCGCACATCCCCTCTAAACTTTGCCCCTCGCACCTTTAACCTATGTCCCCTAGTAACTGCCTCTTCCACCCTGGGAAAAAGCTTCTGACTATCCACTCTGTCCATGCCGCTCATAACTTTGTAAACCTCTATCATGTCGCCCCTCCACCTCTGTCGTTCCAGTGAAAACAATCCGAGTTTATCCAACCTCTCCTCATAGCTAATGCCCTCCAGACCAGGCAACATCCTGGTAAACCTCCTCTGTACCCTCTCCAAAGCTTCCACGTCCTTCTGGTAGTGTGGCAACCAGAATTGCACGCAATATTCTAAGTGTGGCCTAACTAAAGTTCTGTACAGCTGCAACATGACTTGCCAATTTTTATACTCTATGCCCCGACCGATGAAAGCAAGCATGCCATATGTCTTCTTGACTACCTTATCCACCTGCGTTGCCACTTTCAGTGACCAGTGGGCCTGTACGCCCAGATCTCTCTGCCTGTCAATACTCCTAAGGGTTCTGCCATTTACTGTATACCTCCCACCTGCATTAGACCTTCCAAAATGCATTACCTTAGATTTGTCCGGATTAAACTCCATCTGCCATTTCTCCGCCCAAGTCTCCAACCGATCTATATCCTGCTGTATCCTCTGACAATCCTCATTATTATCCGCAACTTATAACCTGTGACATTTTTAATATTTGTCAGTTCCGAAGAAGGGTCACTGACCCAAAACGTTAACTCTGCTTCTCTTTTCACAGATGCTGCCAGACCTGCTGAGTGGTTCCAGCATTTCTTGTTTTTATTTCAGATTTCCAGCATCCGCAGTATTTTGCTTTTATTTGACTGATGGGGTATTGCTTAGTACAGGGCGGAACAGATCCCGTAAACGTTGCCGGTTCCATCTGAATTAGCCTACAATTGTCCTTATCCTGGGCCCATATTGGGTGCTCCCTCAGCTGCTCTTTCTTCAAACTTCTGATAGACCAAGTTACCTGGCCGCCTTCGAAATGCAACAAGGAGTTCAGCTGAGTGAGAACGTCCATACCGAGAAGTGCTTGGTCCACCGGACCTACCCAGACCGGTGTTATCAATTCGTGCGGACCAAGACCGATGCGTACGGGCTGGGTCCTCTTAATTACCAACCCATTGTCCCCAGCTGCGTAAGCGCTTTTAGTCTTACCATCCATCGGTTGGGAGTTTCCGTATTTTTGAGGTAGACACTTTAATTCGGCTCCGGTATCCAGTAAGAAGTCAATGTCTTGATCGCCCACCCTCGCAGTTACATACAATCCATCTTTTCTATTTTCTACTGGCGCTAGGAGAGGCGCCGAAAGGGCGAGGGAGGGCTCCTCTAGTTTTTTGTCGCATCGAGTTAGGAGGACATCTCCTTCTGTTGCTGGGGCGTCAACCGTTTGAACTTCTCAAAGAGGTCATTGACATCAGTGAAGGGAGCTGGTTTGGGTGCCGGGTTGCGTCCTTGGCATCTTCTGCCTCGTCCTCTCGCTCTACACGCCTTAGCCCAATGGCCTTCCTTCCCGCAGTAGTAACAGGGGCCGAGTTGCGTAACTTGCTCTTTGTCAGGCTCTTTCGGTACTGGATCCGTCTGCACGGCTCGAAGCTTGACTCCTATATCCCTGTCCAGCTGAGCGCATCTGTCAATTAACTCTGAGTATTTTACTCTTACTGCGTCCCACTCCGTTAGAGTGGCCTTCAGTATTTTAGACAGTTCTGGCTTTAGTCCATCAACAAAAGCGGATTTTAAGGGTCCAAAACTGGTGTCGTCCAGATCCTCTGGAGTAGGGTCTACTATCCCTGAGTATTCCACCCAGGTGGACCGAAACCTCTCTTCGTACTCCCGCACGTCCTCGGAGTTCTTCTGCTGACAGGCTGCGACTTTGCCCCAGTCCGTTTTTACAGGACAAAACTCTCGCAACCACTTGTTAATCGCAGTCCATCCGGCATCAAGTAGCTGTCCATCTGCACTCAAAGCAATTTGGACCTCTCTCCTTAGCTTTCGGCTCACTCGCCCGGGCACCATTACGATCAGAATCTGTACCCCGTCCCATGGGTGGAGATCGTAAGTTCCCTTCAATCGTTCCAGTTGCTCCCACGTTTTTAGATCCCCTTTCTTCGGGTAGGACAATCTCGTGGACCACTTGTCGATTTTCTCAGGGGAAGCCGGGACGTGTGTCCAGTACGTGTTGTGCTCGGCCTTGGTGACCTCGCTACCGTTCAGTCTTCTTTTCCGTCTTGACCGTAACGCGTTTCTGTTTAAGGGGAGCTAGTCGCGGAAACAGTAACCCATCATCATTGTCACTTTCTTCGCTGGAAGACTCGGCTAGACCTGCTTCACGCAGTTGCATCTTCCGTTGTTCCGATTGTAACGCCTTCACACTCGGATACAAGTTAGTTGGAGGTGGTCGGCGGGGTTCGCAGAGCTGTTCCAGTTCCTTCGGTTGGGTTGTCTGCTGGTCTTGTAGTTGTTTTTTAAGCTCTTTAATTTCAATCTGTAGCCTTTCCTTTTCAGATTGTTTTTCAATTTCTAACTGTTCCAATTTAAGTTTTTCAATTTCCAGTTGTTCGCAGACCGCCTTCAGTTGATCCTTTGCATTTGTTAGGTCGCGATCACATTGGGCTTGTCGCATAATCTCATTGCACTGCCGAATCTGGCCCATTACAGCTAGGGACCATTGGGTCCGTTCTTTATCCTTTAAACGGGTTGTTTTTCCCCAGACTCTCTTTATATCTTCCAGGGACCACTGTCCCGTGGAAGTGCCATATTTTTGCCCAGTTTCGGTGTATGTTTTACCCAGATTAAACTGTTGCTCTACAAATTCTTTCAACTGCCGAAGTATTTCATCTTGGGGAACGTCAGGTGGGGCCCGCCCACCTTTGACGGTAGTTGGTAACTGTCGGTTGCCTTTGTCTGTCATCTTATCCATTCAGGTAGGGAAGTAGGTCTCGAGCTTTTCGCCAAATAGGTATTTCATCAAATACCGCCAAGTTAGATGTCTAGAAAGGGGGTCTCGAGCCGCACAAGAAAGGGTATTTCCGTCAAATACCGCCAAGTTCGGGATCGTGTGGCAGGGAACCGAAATTTAGACAACGACCAAGGACTTTTAACATAAAGAGGAGTCCTTACCTCTGGGGGCGCAGATATAGGTCCGATGTCTGTGGCTTTGGTCTTAATCCTCCAGCGATCCTGCCGACTACGCCAAGTTGTTGGATCCCATTAGTTACACAAAGAGAGACGAAGTCCGACTGTAGCTTTAAGAAACTTTATTGCAGTACTTCTTGGTTACATCATCAGCAAAGCAAACTACAACAACACCTGGGCTCTTCTCTCCTCTCCTTCTCTCTCCTGCCCTCTCCTGCCTGAGCAGGGAAAACAAGCCTTTTCTTATAGTTCTTCATACACATCAGTGACACCCCCTTTATGTTCCCAATTGGTTTACAAACTTTGCCGTTTCTTGGTGTCAGGGTCTGATTGGGGTACTGCCTTGTCACCCTCTCCTCAAGCAGTTTCTTATTACCTATCTCGTTGGAACGTTGGGCTGATTGTTGTACAATAGGCTACTCTTCGGCAGGCTGCAGCTGTCCTGTTAATTTTTAGCTTGTTAGTCTATTTCTACTGATAAGCTGTCTGTGCAGCTCCGAGGTTAGTTTGTTAGTAATGCATGATTGATTAATTATTTCATCTTAAATGTCCCCATATTATTTTGTTCTCGAAAATTCTGTTCTCACACCAGAGTCTCAATATCCCTCGTCAACCAAGGTTCCCTAAACTTTCCAGCCTTACCCTTCAATCTAACAGGAACATGCCGGCCCTGAACTCTTCCTATCTCACTTTTAAAAGCCTCCCACTTGTCACACACCCCTTTACCTGTAAACAGCCTCTTCCATTCAACTTTTGAGAGTTCCTGTCTGATGCCATCGAAATTAGCCTTCCCCCAATTTAGGACTTCAACCTGAGGAGCAGTCCTATCCTTTTCCATAACTATCTTGAAGCTAATAGAGTTATGGTCACTGGTCCCAGTGACTGAGATGAGGAGGAATTTCTTTACTCAGAGGGTGGTGAATCTTTGGAATTCTCTGCACCAGAGGACTCTGGAAGTTCAATCACTGAGCATGTTCAAGACAGAAATCGATAGATATCTGGATACTAATGATGTCATGGGATATGGGAACAGTGGGGAAAAATGGCTTAGAGGTGGATGATCTGTGTGATCTGTTTGAATGGCAGAGCAGGCCCGACGGGCCGAATGGCCTATTTCTGCTCCTATTTCTTATGTTCTTATGGTGATGGTAGGGGATTTAGTGATGGTAATGCCATTGAACATCATGCAGAGATGGTTAGATTCTCTCTTGTTGGAGATGGTCATTGCCTGACACCTGTGTGGCACGAATGTTATTTGCCACTTATCAGTCCAAGCCTGAATGTTGCATGTGGGCACGGACTGCTTCAGTATCTGAGGAGTCTCCAATGGTTCTGAACATTGTGCAATCATCAGCGAACATCCCCACTTCTGACTTTATAATGGAGGAAAGGTCATTGATGAAGCATATGAAGATGGTTGGGCCTAGGACACCACCCTGAGGAACTCCTTCAGTAATGACCTGGGGCTGAGATGATTGACCTCCAACAACCACAAGCATCTTCCTTTGTGCTAGGTATAACTTCAACCAGCGGAGAGTTCTAGAATCACTCTATTTTTGCTATGCATACATGACTTGGAATACACAGTAGAATTTCATCATTTGCCGATGATACCAAATTTAGAGGAGTGGCAAACAGTGAGGATGATATGAAACGTCTGCAACAGGACATAGATAGGTTAGTAGCATGGGCAGAGAAGCAGCAGATGAAATTTAATATTGACAAGTGTGCATTTTGACAGAAGGGATATGGTGAGGCAATCTAGACTTAATGGCACAGTTCTAAAGAGTGTGCAGGAACAGGGAACTGGGTTGCATGTGTATAGATCTTTGAAGGTGGCAGGACATATTGAGAGAGTGGTCAGTAAAGCATATGGGATCTTAGGCTTCATAAATAGAGGTATTGAGTAGAAAAGAAGGAAAATTATGCTGAACCTTTATAAAGCTCTGGTTCGGCCCCAACTGGAGTATTGTGTCCAGTTGTGGTCACCACACTTTCGGAAGGATGTGAGGGTGCTTGAGAGGGTGCAGAGAAGATTTACCAGAATGGTTCCAGGTTTGGGGGATTTTAGCTCCAAGCTTCAGTTGGAAAAGCTGGGGTTGTTCTCCCAGGAGCAAAGGAGATTGAGGGAAGATTTGTTAGAGATATACAAGATTATGAGAGGCTTAGATAAGTTGGATGTTAAAACTATTCCCATTAACTGATGGTACAAGGACTAGGGGACACAGATTGAAGGTTTTGGCTAATTGATGCAGGGGGAATATGGGGAAGAACTTTTTAGGCAGTGAGTGGTAATGATCTGGAACTCACTGCCCACGAGGGTGGTGGAAAAGGAGACAGTCATTGTTTTCAAAAGGAAATAGGATGGGCACTTGAGGGAAATAAACTTGCCGGGTTACGGCAATCAAGCAGGGGAGTGGGAATGACTGGATTGCTCCTTGGAGAGCCAACATGAACTTGATGGGCCAAATGGCTTCCATCTATGCTATAAATGACTGACTTTTATTTTACTAAGGCTCCTTGATGCCACATTCAGTCAAATACTGCCTTGATATCAAAGGTAGTCACTCTCACTTCACCTCTTGAGCTTAGCTCTTTTGTCCATATTTAGACCAAGCCTGTAATGAGATCAGGAGCTGAGTGGCCCTGGCAGAACTCAAACTGAGCGCCAGTGAACAGGTTATTGCTTAATAGCACTGTCAATGACACCTTCCATCTGTTTGCTCAGGATTGAGAGTAGACTGATGGGCGGTAATTGGCCGGGTTGGATTTGTTTTGTTTTTTTGTGGACAGGACATACCTGGACAATATTCCACATTGTCAGGTAGATGCCAGTGTTATAGATGTATTGGAACAAATTGTCTCGCAGCACAGTTATTTCTGGAGCACAAGGTTTCAGTACTACAGCCGGAACATTGTCAGCACATAGCCTTGGCTGCATCCAGTGCCTTCAGCCGTTTATTGATATCACGACTGGATGTGCAGGATTGCAGAGCTTTGATCTGATCCGATGGTTGTGGGATTGCTTTGTTCTGTCTATATTATGCTGCTTCTGCTGTTTGCATGCGTTGTTGTTTCACCAGGTTGGCACCTCATGTATAGGTATGCATGGTGCTGTTCCTGGCCCTCCTGCACTGATCATTGAATCCCTGGTAATGGAGAGTGAGGGCTATGCCGGGCTGCGAGGCTACAGATTGTGGCTGAATACAATTCTGCTGCTGATGATGGCCGACTGCGTCCCATGGATACCCAGTTTTGGGCTGCTAGTTCTGTTCTGAATCTATCCCATTTAGCACAGTGGTCGTGCCACACAACACGATGGAGGAAGCTTTTTATTCATTTTTTTAATTCATCCATGGGATGTGGGTGTCACTGTCCAGGCCACCATTTATTGCCCATCCCTAATTGCCTTTGAGAAGGTGGTGGTGAGCTGCCTTCTTGAACTGCTGCAGTCCATTTGGGGTAGGTATACCCACAGTGCTGTTAGGAAGGGAGTTCCAGGATTCTGACCCAGCGACAGTGAAGGAACGTCGATATAGTTCCAAGTCAGGATGGTGTGTGACTTGGAGGGGAACTTGCAGGTGGTGGTGTTCCCATGTATTTGCTTCCCTTGTCCTTCTAGTTGGTAGAGGTTGCGGGTTTGGAAGGTGTTGTCTAAGGAGCCTTGGTGCTTTGCTGCAGTGCATCTTGTAGATGGTACACACTGCTGCCACTGTGTGTCGGTGGTGGAGGGAGTGAATGTTTGTGGATGGGGTGCCAATCAAGGGGGCTGCTTTGTCCTGGACGGTGTCGAGCATCTTGAGTGTTGTTGGAGCTGCACCCATCCAGGCAATGGAGAGTCTTCTATCACACTCCTGACTTGTGCCTTGTAGATGGTGGACAGGCTTTGGGGAGTTCCTCGCCGCAGGTTTCCTAGCTCTGACCTGCTCTTGTAGCCATGGTATTTATATGGCTACTCCAGTTCAATTCCTGGTCAATGGTAGCCCCTAGGATGTTGATAGTGGGGATTCAGAGATGGTAATGCCATTGAATGTCGAGGGGAGATAGTTAGATTCTCTCTTGTTGGAGATAGTCATTGTGTGGCACTTGTGTGGCGCCAATGTTACTTGCCACTTATCAGCCCAAGCCTGGATATTGTCCAGGTCTTGCTGCATTTCTACACAGACTGCTTTAGTATCTGAGGAGTCACGAATGGTGCTGAACATTGTGCAATCATCAGCGAACATCCCCACTTCTGACCTTATGATTGACCAGAAATTGAACTGGAGTAACCATATAAATACCATGGCTACAAGAGCAGGTCAGAGGCTAGGAATCCTGCAGCGAGTAACTCACCTCCTGACTCACCAAAGCCTGTCCACCATCTACACGGCACAAGTCAGGAGTGTGATGGAAGGCTCCCCACTTGCCTGGATGGGTGCAGCTCCAACAAAACTGAAGAAGCTCGACATTGATGAAGCAGCTGAAGATGATTGGGCCAAGGACACTACCCTGAGGAACTCCTGCAGTGATGTCCTGGAGCTCAGATGATTGACCTCCAACAACCACAACCATCTTCCTTTGTGCGAGGTATGACTTTAACCAGCGGAGAGTTTTCCCCTGATTCCCATTGATTCCAGCTTTGCTAGGGCTCCTTGATGCCATACTCAGTCAAATGCTGCCTTGATGTCAAGGGCAGTCACTCTCACCTCACCTCTTGAGTTCAGCTCTTTTGTCCATGTTTGAACCAAGACTGTAATGAGGTCAGGAGCTGAGTGGCCATGGCAGAACCCAAACTGAGTGTCACTAAGCAGGTTATTGCGAAGCAAGTGTCACTTGATGGCACTGTTTACTGATGATTGAGAGTTGGTTGATGGGGCAGTAATTGGTTGGACTTGTCCTGCTTTTTGTGTACAGGACATACCTGTATAATTTTCCACATTGCTGATTAGATGCCAGTGTTGTAGCTGTACTGGAACAGCTTGGCTAGGGGCATGGCAAGTTCTGGAGCACAGGTCTTTAGTACTATTGCTGGAATATTGTCAGGGCCCATCGCTTTTACAGTATCCAGTGCCTTTCTTGAAATCACGTGGAGTGAATCGAATTGGCTGAAGTCTGGCATCTGTGATGCTGGGGACTTCAGGAGGAGGCTGAGATGGATCATCAACTCAGCACTTCTGGCTGAAGATTGTTGCAAATGCTTCAGCCTTATCTTTCGCACTGATGTGTTGGGCTCCCCCATCATTGAGGATGGGGATATTTGTGGAGCCACCTCCTCCAGTTAGTTGTTTAATTGTCCACCACCATTCACGGCTGGATGTGGCTGGACTGCAGAGCTTAGATCTGATCATTGGTTATGGAATCGCTTGGCTCTGTCTATCGCATGCTGCTTACGCAGTTTGGCACGCAGATAGTCCTGGGTTGCAGCTTCACCAGGTTGACACCTCATTTTGAGGTTTGCCTTGTGCTGCTCCTGGCATGCCCTCCTGCACTCTTCATGAACCAGGGTTGGTCTCCTGGCCTGATGGTAATGGTAGAATGAGGGATATGCCGGGCCATGAGGTTACAGATAGTGGTTGAGTACAATTCTGCTGCTGCTGATGGCACACAGCACCTCATGGATGCCTAGTTTTGCATTGCTAGATCTGTTCAAAATCTATCCCATTTAGCATGGTGGTAGTGCCACACAACACGATGAAGGGTATCCTCAATGTGAAGGCAGGAATTCGTCTCCATAAGGACTGTGCAGTGGTCACTCCTACCAATACACTTCTGGGGCCCATATCCCTCTATTCCCTTCCTATTCACGTATTTGTCAAGATGTCTCTTAAACGTCGCTATCGTATCGGCTTCCACCACCTCCCCTGGCAGCAAGTTCCAGGCACTCACCACCCTCTGTGTAAAAAACTTGCCTTGCACATCCCCTCTAAACTTTGCCCCTCTCACCTTAAACCTATGTCCCCTAGTAACTGCCTCTTCCACCCTGGGAAAAAGCTTCTGACTATCCACTCTGTCCATGCCGCTCATAATTTTGTAAACCTTTATCATGTCACCCCTCCACCTCCATCGTTCCAGTGAAAACAATCCGAGTTTATCCAACCTCTCCTCATAGCTAATGCCCTCCAGACCAGGCAACATCCTGGTAAACCTCTTCTGTACCCTCTCCAAAGCCTCCACGTCCTTCTGGTAGTGTGGCGACCAGAATTGCGCGTAATATTCTAAGTGTGGCCTAACTAAACTTCTGTACAGCTGCAGCATGTCTTGCCAATTATTATACTCTATGCCCCGACCGATGAAGGCAAGCATGCCATATGCCTTCTTGACCACCTTATCCACCTGCGTTGCCACTTTCAGTGACCTGTGGACCTGTACGCCCAGATCTCTCTGCCTGTCAATACTCCTAAGGGTTCTCCTGTGGCCAGAGAGGATTTGAAAATTTGTGTCAGAGCCGCTGCTATCTCCTCCCTTGCTTCACATAACAGCCTGGGATACATCTCACTTTTAAGCCAGCTAAAACAGCTAATATTTCCTCTTTTTCAATGCTAATTTGCTCAAGTATAATAACAATCCCCCTCCCTGATCTCTACACCTACATTGTCCTTCTCCATAGTGAACACAGATGAAACGTAATCATTTGAAACCTCGCCTATGTCCTCTGGCTCCACACACAAATTGCTACTTTGGTTCCTAATGGGCCCCACTCTTTCCCTGGTATCCACTTGCCTGTAATATACTTATAAAACGCCTTGGGATTTTCCTTTATCTTGTCCGCCGGTGTTTTTTCATTCCCCCTCTTCCCTCTCCGAATTACTTTTTTAAGTACCTCGTCCCCCCCCTACACTTTGTATACTCCTCTAGTGCCTCCGCTGTTTTCAGTACTCTGAGTCTGCCATAAGCCTTCTTTTTTATCCTTATCCAATCCTCTATATCCCTTGACATCCAGGATTCCCTGGACTTGTTGGTCCTATTCTTCACCTTTACAGGAACATGTTGGACCTGAACCCTCACTATTTCCTTTCTAAATGATTCCCACTGGTCTGATGTAGACTTTCCTCCAAGTAGCTGCTCCCAGTCCACTTTGGCCAGACCCTGTTTTATCATATTGAAATCTGCCTTCCCCCAATTCAATACTTTTATTTCCTGTCCATCTTTGTCCTTTTCCATAACTACCTTAAATCTTACAGAGTTATGGTCACTTTCCCCGAAATGCTCCCCCACTGACACTTCTATCACATGTTCGGCTTCATTCCCTTGGATTAAGTCCAGTACCGCCTCTTCTCTTGTAGCACTCTCTACGTGCTGACTCAAAAAGCTCTCCTTTTATCATAACTGAAACATCACAGACCTGAAACGCTAACTCTGCTTCTGTCTCCACAGATGCTGCCAGATGTGCTGAGCATTTCCAGCATTTTCTGTTTTTATTTAAGCTTAATTGATGTTAGAACAGTAGGAATCAATTAAAAATTGAAACTCAGACTTAACTAAGGATCCCATGGGATCACAAAGAATTTTTATTGAAGCTCAGGAATGAAAAATAAACTTGTGGAATATCAATCTAATTTCAGTTTATTGGTCAGCAGAGAGGACAATGCAATACTTTTCAGACAAAGTGCTACACTGAGGCCAACATAATAAGTGACAAGGAATGCTAGTAGTCACATGGAGTTTTGGTACTGGCTCCCTCAGAGCCACGGCTTAAATGGAACACAAAGAGAAGCATCATCAACTGTTACCATTTTATGTTTCCAAGGTAATTACTTTCATGTCTTCCTCTTCATGATGTTGAAGTACTCTGATCAGAAGTTTCAACAATCCTGTTACATATTCCAAAGCTAAGCAGCACAGTAAATTAGCGCAACAATTCAGCTGCTATTCCTCCCATGGTGTGTGATGCAGCGCTTCTCCTTTTTGAGGAAGTGACGAAGATGATTGATGAAGGAAGGGCAGTGGATGTTATCTATATGGACTTTAGTAAAGCCTTTGACAAGGTCCCGCATGGCAGACTGGTACAAAAGGTGAAGTCACACGGGATCAGAGGTGAGCTGACAAGATGGATACAGAACTGTCTCGGTCATAGAAGACAGAGGGTATCAGTGGAAGGGTGCTTTTCTGAATGGAGGGATGTGACTAGTGGTGTTCCGCAGGGATCAGTGCTGGGACCTTTGCTGTTTGTAGTATATATAAATGATTTGGAGGAAAATGTAGCTGGTCTGATTAGTAAGTTTGCGGACGACACAAAGGTTGGTGGAGTTGTGGATAATGATGAGGATTGTCAGAGGATACAGCAGGATATAGATCAGTTGGAGACTTGGGCGGAGAAATGGCAGATGGAGTTTAATCCAGACAAATGTAAGGTAATGCATTTTGGAAGGTCTAATGCAGGTGGGAAGTATACAGTAAATGGCAGAACCCTTAGCAGTATTGACAGGCAGAGAGATCTGGGCGTACAGGTCCACAGGTCACTGAAAGTGGCAACGCAGGTGGATAAGGTAGTCAAGAAGGCATACGGCATGCTTGCCTTCATCGGTCGGGGCATAGAGTATAAAAATTGGCAAGTCATGTTGCAGCTGTACAGAACCTTAGTTAGGCCACACTTTGAATATTGCGTGCAATTCTGGTCGCCACACTACCAGAAGGACGTGGAGGCTTTGGAGAGGGTACAGAGGAGGTTTACCAGGATGCTGCCTGGTGTGGAGGGCATTAGCTATTAGGAGAGGTTGGAAAAACTCGGATTGTTTTCACTGGAACGACGGAGGTGGAGGGGCGACATGATAGAGGTTTACAAAGTTATGAGCGGCATGGACAGAGTGGATAGTCAGAAGCTTTTTCCCAGGGTGGAAGAGTCAGTTACTAGGGGACATAGGTTTAAGGTGAGAGGGGCAAAGTTTAGAGGGGATGTGCGAGGCAAGTTCTTTACACAGAGGGTGGTGAGTGACTGGAACTTGCTGCCAGGGGTGGTGGTGGAAGCAGATACGATAGCGACGTTTAAGAGACATCTTGACAAACACATGAATAGGAAGGGAATAGAGGGATATGGGCCCCGGAAGTGCAGATGGTGTTAGTTTAGGCAGGCATCAAGATCGGCGCAGGCTTGGAGGGCCGAATGGCCTGTTCCTGTGCTGTACTGTTCTTTGTTCTTTGGATTCTGCCATCTTAGCAGTTATCTTGGAACATGAGTGTCCTCACCTTCAATGTCTTGTGATCACAGCCCATTTTGGGTTAAGTGGACCAGGGAATAGTCCTTTGTCTCTCCAAGCACTGTCTGTTAGTGTGCAAATGTTTTTCCAGCCAAGTGTCTGGCGATTTTTTTTAACAAGTCCTTTTTTCACTCCAGCAACAGTTTAAAATCAGTCTTCATATGACAAAATTAATATGCATCATTCTTGGCAGGTCGGGGTCTGCATGACAAACTAGAAATAACTAAGTTCTGAAGAAGGGTCACTGATCTGAAACATTAACTCTGCTTCTCTCTCCACAGATGCTGCCAGACCTGCTGAGTATTTCCAAAATTTCTTGTTTTTATTTCAGATTTCCAGCATCCGCAGTATTTTGCTTTTATTAATATATTAGAAACATTGCTTTTCCTTTCTTTAGTGCAATACAGTTCCACAGGAACCAGTTTTCAGTATCAACCAGAATGCCCAGCTGGGCTGCAACATGAGTAGGTTTCCTGGCCCACTTTCCTCTCCATATCCCAGAGATGGTGAAACCAATTCTCGGACTTATATTGCTAGTTCAGTAGACAGTGGGTAACTCAGCAAATGCAGGGCCTTTGTAGTCTGTATATCTCCTTTTCCTCACCCTCCCTTACACCTCTCAAGCATCTTGGGGTGTTTCTCTACATTAAAAAGTGCTGGATAATTGCAAGTTTCTGTAGCTCACTGGATAACCCTCCTGAGATGGAGGCTTGGATGGAAACACTCCAACATTTTTCACCTCAGGATGTCCCAAAGCACTTTTCAACCAATCAAGTACTTTTTGAAGTAACGTCATTAAATGTTACAAAATGCAGCAATCAATTTATACCCAGCAAGGTTCCACTAAGAACAACGAAATAATTGCCAGTTCATCTGATTTCTAAGGTGTAAGTTGAGGGATAAATCTTGTTCAGGACACAAGAAGCTCCCCCGCTCTTCCATCAAATACTGCTAGGGGATCTTCTATGCCCTCCTGAGAGCACGAACGAAAAGAAACTTTAAACCAATGGGGATTGAAATCAACAGTATCAATGCGACTTGGAGAAATAAAACTTTAAATGATCCTACTCACCAACTCCTGCCTGAAAAGTGGCAAGTGATTAGTGTCCGATTGTTGTGAAAAGAATAGGCATCAATGTAGCTATGGAAGTAATAAGCAACAAGGATAAAGGGGATGTGGTGCACTTGGTTTTCTAAAGGGCATTCAATAAGGTGCCACATCAAAGGTTACTACACAAAATAAGAGTTCATGGTGTATGGGGTAACATATTAGCATGGATAGAGGATTGGTTAACTAACAGGTAAACGAGAGTAGGAATAAATGGGTCATTTTCAGGTTGGCAGCATGTGACTAGTGGACTATCATCGGAATCAGTTCTGGGGCCTCAATTATTTACAATCTACATCAATGACTTGGATGAAGGGACCACTTATATGGTAGCTAAATTTTCAGGTAACACAAAGATAGGTAGGAAAAGTAAGTTGTAAAGAGGACATAGAGGGTGGAGGTTTAAGGTGGCAGCAGGGGTCTCGACTTTGAGGGAAACTGATGCCGGGTCGGCAGCAAGAGCGGGGGGCGGGGGGGGGGTGGTGGTGATCCTCGGCAGTGTTAAGTGCTTTTGAATGAGGGATCTCCACACCAGCCCGCAGCCAGGAAGCAGCCTGCATGGTTTTTTGTGCCGTGCTTCCCATGCGGCGACAGGGCCGCTGCTGCATGGGTAATTGAGGCTGCGACGAGAAGAGGCCCTTAATTAGGGGTTAATTACCCAGTTAAGGGCCTCAAGTGGGAGTGAGGCGGGAAGGCTGTTCACAGGCCTTCCCGTCCCGGACTGGATTTTTGCAGAGGTGGGATGGCGGAAGGGGATCCTCACCATCTCACCCAATGTTATGCTCTCCCCACCTCTAAACCCACAGTGGGAGTAGCATAAAATTCCCCCAAAGAGCCAACAAAGACATATAGAGAGGTTTAGTGAGTGGGCAAAAATTTGGCAGAGGAGTATAATGTGGGAAAATGTGAACTTGTCCACTTTAACAGGAAGAATAGAAAAGCAGAGTATTATTTAAATGGAGAGAGATTGCAGAACTCAGTGGTACAGAGGGACCTGGGTGTCCTGGTACACTTGAATCAGGAAAAGTTAGTATGCAGGTACAGCAAGTGATCAGGAAGGCAAATGGAATGTTGTCATTTATTACAAGGGGAATAGAATATAAAAGTAAGGAAGTTTTTCTACAGCTGTACAGGGCCTTAGTGAGACCACATCAAGAGTACTGTGTACAGTTATGGTCTCCTTACTTAAGAAAGGATGAAATTGCATGAGAAACAGTTCGAGAAGTTTCACTTGACTGATTCCTGGGATGAAGGGGTTATCTTATGAGGAACGGTTCAACATGTTGGGCCTGTACAAATCTGAATTTAGAACAATGGCAGGTGATCTTACTGAAACATATAAGATCCTGAGGGGACTTGACAGGGCGGATGCTGAGAGAATGCTTCCACTTATGGGCAAGACTAGAACTAGGGGACACAGTTTAAAAATAAGGGGTCTCCTATTTAAGACAGAGATGAAGAGAAATCTTCTCTCAGTAGATCGTTAGCCTGTGGAATTTGCATCCTCAGAAAGCAGTAGGCTGGGTCATTGAATTTATTCAAGGCTGAGTTAGATTGATTTTTGATAGACAAGGGAGTCAAACATAATGGGAGGCAGACAGGAAATTGGAATTGAGACCACAATCAGATCAGCCATGATCTTATCAAATGGTGATCAGGCTCAAGGGGCCTGAATGGCCTACTGGTCCTGGTTCATATGTTCGTATGTTCCTGTTTGACAGGGACTCCAGGAGGGGAATCTGACTGAAAGGCAACAACAGTGTACGATTTTGAGTGGGTAGGCAATAACTACAGGCAACAGACTTCCTGAGTAGAAGACTGCAGGAGCAGGACATTTGCAACTATCCAGATAAGTGATTCATCTACCACTGACTCAACAGCTAGATTCTTCATGCTGTGCAATTACTGTGATAATGTGAATCCGCATCTTCAGGTTGGTGCTTTCCCCCCTTGCCCGTTTTATGCTGTGCACTTACTTTAGTGTACTTTATGTTGAACAATCTTCTCTCCTTTCAATTAATGAAGCCCAATAACCTGTCATTCAGTGTTTATATATGGCAGATTGCATACAATTCATTCATCCCAATGAAGTGCTGGCGCCACCTGGTGCAATGAAAGCACAGTCACTCCTTCAGCACGTGAGAGTCTGCTGCACTGGGAGACCCAGTCTTAAACAAACATTGAGTAACCTTGCACTGCGTAATACATGAAGTATTTAGGCATCTTCCATCATAGTTCCTGAAAGGAATGTTCTTCATTTTATTATACTCTACTGCATATGTTAAGCAGTTTGCTCATATTTATGAGCCAATATCATCCAGTTTACAAATATCACCGAATGTCCCCGGAAATCACGACCCCCACCCTCCCAAACCACTGACAATTTCTACAAATCAATCCCTATTTTTAAAGATTTGTTCTTGGGATGTGGGCAATGCTGGCAATGCCACATTTATTGCCCATTGCCGGTCACCTCGAGTTACAACTAATGTTATTGCATTTGTCTGTGCCAAGATGTTAGACATCTTAATTTACCCCCAAAACACTCGAGTAACTTTTCAGCAACTGTTGAGCATTTCAAGAAATGTGGAATGGAAAAAGGGAGAGTAGTTATCTCAAATCACACACATGTTGACAAACAATCACAATAGATAGAATTTTTCATTTTGTTGAGTATCAGTCTCAAGTGCCGCCTTGTTTAACCAATATTCCAGCACAGTTACCAGAGAATGACAGCACATGAGTCTGAAACCACATTTTGATCCTCTGGAGATTGTAGAGATCATAAATACTGCAAAAACAAGTCTCGTTTAATCAGCTGTAAAACTTTAATGCCTTTGGAAATTCTGTCATTCACTTTGTGAGTAGAGTACCCTGATGCATTTTCATGATCCACTATTTTAGCCTTGTTGGCATTAATGCTACTGACCTCATGAGAGGGAACGCAACAATAAAAGCAATTATTCCACACTCTACCTCAAGACAAAGAACAGTACAGCACAGGAACAGGCCATTCGTCCCTCCAAGCCTGCGCCGATCTTGATGTCTGCCTAAACTAAAACCTTCTGCACTTCCGGGGACCCTTAATGCTTTGCAAGACACCCAACACCTCCTCCTTTTTGATAGTGAGATGACTGAGACTATCTACACTCCCTTCCCTAGGCTCATCATCCACCAAGTCCTTCTCTTTGGTGAATACTGATGCAAAGTACTCATTTAGCACCTCGCCCATTTCCTCTGGCTCCACACATAGATTCCCATCTCTGTCCCTGAGTGGGCCAACCCTTTCCCTGGTTACCCTCTTGCTCTTTATATACGTATAAAAAGCCTTGGGATTTTCCTTATTCCTATTTGCCAATGACTTTTCATGACCCCTTTTAGCCCTCCTAATTCCTTGCTTAAGTTCCTTCCTACTGTCTTTATATTCCTCAGGTGGTTCATCTGTTCCTAGCTTTCCAGCACTTACAAATGCTTCCTTTTTCTTTTTGAATAGGCTCACAATATCCTGCGTTATCCAAGCTTCATGAAACTTGCCAAACTTGTCTTTCTTCCTCACAGGAACATGCTGGTCCTGGATTCTAATCAGCTGACGTTTGAAAGACTCCCACATGTCAGATGTTGATTTACCCTCAAACAGCCGCCCCCAATCTAAATTCTTCAGTTCCTGCCTAATATTGTTAGAATTAGCCTTCCCCCAATTTGGCACTTTCACCCAAGGACTACTCTTATCCTTATCCACAAGTACCTTAAATCTTATGGAATTATGGTCACTGCTCCCGAAATGCTCCCCCACTGAAACTTCGACCACCTGGCCGGGCTCATTCCCCAATACCAGGTCCAGAATGGCCCCATCCCTAGTTGGACTATCTACATACTGTTTCAAGAAGCCCTCCTGGATGTTCCTCACAAATTCTGCCCATCCAAGCCCCTAGCACTAAGTGAGTCCCAGTCAATATAGGGGAAGTTAAAATCACCCACCACCACAACCCTGTTACCTTTACATCTTTCCAAAATCTGTCTACATATCTGCTCCTCTATCTCCCGCTGGCTGTTGGGAGGCCTGTAGTAAACCCCCAACATCGTGACTGCACCCTTCCTATTCCTGAGCTCCACCCATATTGCCTCGCTGCATGACCCCCTCCGAGGTGTCCTCCCGCAGTACAGCTGTGATATTCTCCTTAACCAGTAATGCACCTCCCCCACCCCTTTTTACATCCCCCTCTATCCCGCCTGAAGCTTCTAAATCCCGGAACATTTTGCTGCCAATCCTGTCCTTCCCTCAACCAAGTCTCTGTAATAGCAACAACATCATAGTTCCAAGTACTAATCCAAACTCTAAGTTCATCTGCCTTACCTGTTATACTTCTTGCATTGAAACAAATGCACTTCAGACCCACTGTGCTCCACAACATCTCCCTGCCTGCTCTTCCTCTTAGTCTTACTGGCCTTATTTACTAGTTCCCCCTCATTTATTTCACTTTCTGTCCTACTGCTCTGGTTCCCACCCCCCGCCACACTAGTTTAAACCCTCCAGAGTGACGCTCGCAAACCTTGCAGCCAGGATATTTGTGCCCCTCCAGTTTAGATGCAACCCGTCCTTCTTGTACAGGTCCCATCTGTCCCTGAAGAGATCCCAATGGTCCAGATATCTGAAACCCTCCCTTCTACACGAGCTGTTCAGCCACGTGTTTAGCTGCACTATCTTCCTATTTCTAGCCTCACTGGCACGTGGCACAGGGAGTAATCCAGAGATTACAACCCTAGAGGTCCTAACTTTTAACTTTCTACCTAACTCCCTAAACTCCCCCTGCAGGACCTCGTCACTCTTCCAGCCTATGTCATTGGTACCGATCTGTACCACAACGTCTGGCTGTTCACCCTCCCCCTTCAGAATGCCCCCTGTCCGTTTAGAGACATCCTTAACCCTGGCACCAGGGAGGCAACATACCATCCTGGAGTCTTTTTCACGTCCACAGAAGCGTCTATCTGTGCCCCTGACAGGCCGGGTCTGTTTTCCCTGGAGCGAAGGAGGCTGCGAGGGGACATGATAGAGGTATATAAAATTATGAGAGGCATAGATAGGGTAGATAGCCAGAGTCTGTTTCCCATGGTAGGGGTGACTAAAACTAGAGGGCATTGATTTGAGGTGAGAGGGAGGAGGTTTAAAGGGGATCAAAGGGGTAAATATTTCACACAAAGAATAGTGGGTATCTGGAATGAGCTGCCTGAGGAGGTGGTGGAGGCAGGAACAGTAGCGACATTTAAGAAGCATCTGGACAGGAACCTGAATGAGCAAGGCATAGAGGGATATGGAATTAATGCAGGCAGGTGGGATTAGTGTAGATAGGCATCATGGTCGGCATGGACGCAGTGGGCTGAAGAGCCTGTTTCTATGCTGTACGACTCTATGACTCGGTGAGCTGTGGATAAGAAATTCTGTTAACGTTGATGCGCGGACGGCCCTTCTGCTTGGAGTGATGCATCTTCTTTGGTTTCGGTCAAACGTTGCTGCACACCAGGGAGTGGTCGGTGTCATAGTCTGCACTGTGGAAGCTGCGTGTGATTTGAACACTGTTATAGGAGGCTCGCCTTGTGACGATGAGGTCCAGCTGATGCCAACGACGTGATCTTGGGTGTCTCCATGAAACCTGGTGACAGGGTTTAGTGTGAAAGAACGAGTTGGTGATGCAGAGGTTATGATAGGTACACAACTCAAGCAGTCTCTGCCCGTTCTCATTCATCCTTCCAATGCCATAGCGCCCAAGGCAGGAGGGCCATGAGTCATGGTCGAACCCAACCATGTCATTAAAGTACCCCAGCAGGAACAGGCGTTCGGTGTTGGGGATGCTACTATTATGGAAATCCTCGTAGAACTGGTCTTTAGCTTCATGTGGGGAGCAGAGTGTTAGAGCATAGATGCTGAGTCGGTGTACGGGACCAGAAGCGGTGAGCAGTCGGATGGGCAGTATGCGTTCCGAGCCATTTGAGGGTGGCTCTGTCATGCTAAGCAAGGAGTTTCTGATGGCGAAGTCCACTCCATGCTGTCTTGGTTCTTCAGGATCCCTACCCTGCCAGTAGAAGGTGTAGTCTTGCGCTCTTAGAGATCCGCTCGCAGGGAGGCGTGCCTCCTGAAGTGCTGCAATGTCCACATTGAGTCTACTGAGCTCGTTGTTAATGATGGCGGTCTGCCGAGAGTCATCAATTTGTGTAAGATCTTCCGATAGGCCAGGACACATAGTTCTGACGTTCCAGCTTGCAAAGCGAAGCGCTGGTACCTTCTTTCCGTTTTTTGTCGTGCTGTTTGGTGCGGTGTTACAGTCCACTTGTCAGGCAATGACCCTGAGCTCCGAGCACCCATTGAAGCAGGTGGACTGTGGCAGGACAGAACCTTATTGACCGGGGGCTGCCCGGTTTGAGGCGGGCAGTAGCTGTCTAGTGAGATGCGAAGACCTCTCCCACCAACAAAGGCAACCCGTGGCGCCCAATATCTGTGCCAATTGAGCTGGACTTATAACCCGTAACTGCTGCCTTCCGTGTTGTTTTGGTCACTGTGAGGCGACTATGGAGTGACCTCTCCATGGTGCATGCCTGGGCGAATGTATGGAGGTTGAGAGTTGCCCAATCATCAAAACCCCCCTCTCGGCCTTCCTGGTGGGGTCCAAAGGAGTGCAGAGCACGACGTTTGGCACCGGTATGGCTGCAGGAACTGCCAGAAACATGCCAAAGGTGACACATGACCACCTTCGGGGTTCCACTCCGAATTTTCTGTTAGGGTTTACTCCCTTAGCCTTGGTCTTTCCCGAGATGCCCACAAGGCAGTGGGGTTTGTCAGTTCCTATCCCTGAGCAGGGGCCCTAACAAGGAAACTGTGCGATTTCTTGGAGAGAGAGAGAAGGGGGGAGGGGGTGGGGGGGCAGGGGGTGCGAGTGGGGAAGGGGTGTGGGGAAGGGGCTGCAGGGGGGAAGGGGGTGTGGGGGGGAGGGGGTGTTGGTGCGAGGACGGCCTACTCAATGTCGGCATCCTTCAGGCTGACGCTGCGCTCATGGTCGCCATCCAGAGGTTTAGGGCGCTCCGGCCAGTGTCGGGATCCTGGCTCACATTCCGCTGTTTGTCGAAGAAAGCCGCTTCCTTGCCGTCCTGCGGGTCCAGCCGATTAATGTAGAGTCTTAGCGATTGGCCCATTTTCCTCCACTGGGAACTGAGCAGATCCTGAGCAGGGAGCTGAGCTGTGTACAGGTCCACAGATCACTGAAAGTGGCAACGCAGGTGGATAAGGTAGTCAAGAAGGCATACGGCATGCTTGCCTTCATCGGTCGGGGCATAGAGTATAAAAATAGGCATAAAAATCATGCTGCAGCTGTACAGAACTTTAATTAGGCTACACTTGGAATATTGCGTGCAATTCTGGTCGCCGCACTACCAGAAGGATGTGGAGGCTTTGGAGAGGGTACAGAGGAGGTTTACCAGGATGTTGCCTGGTCTGGAGGGCATTAGCTATGAGGAGAGGTTGGAAAAACTCGGATTGTTTTCACTGGAATGATGGAGGTGGAGGGGCGACATGATAGAGGTTTACAAAGTTATGAGTGGCATGGACAGAGTGGATAGTCAGAAGCTTTTTCCCAGGGTGGAAGAGTCAGTTACTAGGGGACATAGGTTTAAGGTGCGAAGGGCAAAGTTTAGAGGGGATGTGCGAGGCAAGTTCTTTACACAGAGGGTGGTGAGTACCTGGAACTTGCTGCAGGGGGTGGTGGTGGAAGCAGGTGCCATAGAGACGTTTAAGAGGCATCTTGACAAATACGTGAATAGGAAGGGAATAGAGGGACATGGGCCCCGGAAGTGCAGCAGGTTTTAGTTTAGACAGGCATCAAGATCGGCGCAGGCTTGGAGGGCCGAATGGACTGTTCCTGTGCTGTACTGTTCTTTGTTCTTTGTAATTTCCTTGGTTCCCTCTTTCACCCTTCTTAAAAAGTGGAGTGACACGTGCAACTTTCCAATCCAGAGGAACACTCCTGAATCTAGGGAACTCTGAAAGACTATAGTTAGGGCATCTACAATGTGCTCCCCTACTTCCTTTAACACCCTCGGACGGAAACCGTCAGGTCCTGGGGATTTCTCACTCTTTATTTCCATTAATTTCCTTGTTACTTGATGTTTTACTTACGTTAATTGTATTAAGCCCCTGTCCCCTATCGCCTATTAATTTTTTCGGGACTTCCGGCAAGTTATCCTGCTTTTCAACTGTAAATACTGAGGCAAAGTAATTGTTCAACATATCTGCCATTTCCCCATTATTAATGACAATATCTCCAGTTTCAGCTTTTAGTAGGCCTACATTGCTCTTGACCACCTGCTTTCCCTTTATGTAACTATAAAATTTCTTCTTATTGATTTTGATGTCCCTCGCAAGTTTCCTTTCATAATCTCTTTTAGTAGCTCTTATAAGCTGCTTTGTGACCCTTTGCTGGTCTTTGTATTGATCCCATTCGGCCGGATCTGTGCTGCGTTGTGCATTTTTGTAAGCCCTTTCTTTTTGTTTTATGTTATCCCTAATCTCTTTAGTTGTCCATGGCTGTTTTTTTCTGTGAAGTGGAGCTTTTTCCTCTCGGGTATATACTCGCTCTGTAATTCGTTAAATGTTTCTTTAAATTTTCTCCACTGTTCTTCAGTTGTTTGACCCATTAACAGATCTACCCAGTTTACCATGGACAGTCTCTGTCTCATCCTGGTAAAGTCAGTCTTACCAAAGTCTAAAATTCTAGTAACTGATTCGTGCTTTTCACTTTCAAACGCTACCGTGAATTCGATCATGTTGTGATCACTATTTGATAAATGTTCACGCACAGTTAGACTACTAATTAAATTTGGCTCATTACTCATAACTAAATCTAATATTGCCTGTCCCCTTGTTACATCTAGGACATATTGCTGTAGGAAACTATCCTGGACACATTCCAGAAATTCACTACCTTTCTGACAGGTGCTAGTCTGCCTCTCCCAATCTATGTGTAAGTTAAAATCCCCCATTAATACTACTCTGCCTTTGTTACACACTTGCCTAATTTGTGCATTTATACAATCTAATACCTCAGAACTGCTTCCAGGGGGTCTACACACAACATCTATTACAGTTTTAGATCATTTTCTGTTCCTCAATTCCACCCATAAGGTCTCCACTGGATGCTTTCCCCTCATTATATCCTCCGTCACCAATGAGGTGATATTATTTCTAATCAGTAAGGCTACTCCACCCCCTCTGCCATTTTCCCTGTCCCTCCTGTAAACTTTATAACCAGGTATATTTAGTTCCCAGTCCCGACCATCCTGCAGCCACGTCTCAGCAATGGCCACCACATCATAATCTTCCATTTGAATTTGCGCCTGCAGCTCATCTAGTTTATTCCTTACACTCCGTGCATTTGTATATAGAACTCTTATTTGGGCTATACCCCCTAACCTGCCCCTCAGCACTGATGCTTTATTCACCTGTTTATTATTCCTCTCTTCTGGTTTAACCAGTATACTTCTTGCAGTTTTGCCATTACCTGCAGTTTCTGAAGTAGGCTTCGTGACAGTTTCTTCATTCTCTGTCCTGTTACTTGTTTTTGAAACTGTATTGACTTCCCCTGAGGCCTCCCCCTCACCCCCCTCCCCCCCCCCCATTTACAAGTTTAAACTCCTTGTGACCACCCTATTTATCATTTCCACTAGGACACTGGTCCCAGATCAGTTCAGGTGGAGCCCGTCCCAACGGTACAGTTCCCTCCTGTCCCAATACTGATGCCAGTGCCCCATGAAATGGACCCCCTCTTTCCCACACCACCCCTTTAGTCACGTATTTACTTCCCTAACTTTCTTATCCCTATGCCAATTTGCACGTGGTTCGGGTAATAATCTAGAGATTATAACCCTTGAGGACCTGTTACTTAATTTTGTTCCTAGTTCCTGATAATCCCCAAACAGGTCCTCTTACCTAGTCTTGCCTATGTTGTTTGTCCCAGTGTAGACCACAACAACTGGATCCTCCCCCTCCCTCTCCAATATCCTTTCAAGCCGGTTAGAGATGTCCCTCACCCTGCCTGTGTTATAGGCCATTAAAGGTTCTGACAGAGTTGAGAACCAGTCAGCAAAATTCAGAGGTTTCTGCGTTATATCAAAGTTGAAGCCAGATGCCCAAAGACAATTTATTTTTCAGCTGAATACTTGTTGGCATGAAGGAGACAGAATTTAATATGGGAATGCATGCTGCCATTTGAGCTCTGTGAATCTGATGTTCTTTGATGTGTTCAGTCCCTGATCCCTCTGCACACTCTACAATATCATTCTCTTTAGGACCAAGCTGAACAATCTCACAGCCAGCATTTGGAGGAGACCTGACTGTGGAGTAAAAACAGTGATTTGTTTTCTCTTTCTGTCCCTCTTTTATTTTCTGTCAGTTCAGCAAATGTTTTACAATTCAACTTTGCTTCCAGCCAAACTTGCTTGCTTTCAAGAGTAATTAGATTTTCTAAAAACAATATTGTTGGGAAATGTGAGTTCAATGATAATGTAGTGGAGAGTTCAGACATGACTGACTAGCTTCCAGTTGCGTGCTATGGCCTGGGGCAGCAGGACTGAACTCTCTGCACTTGATTCCACAATGCCTCACTGTGGTAACCTGCTGGACTGAGTTACTGAGTTTCTTTCCAAAGATCTTGCTGGCCTCTCGTGACTGGATTGAAGCAGAAATTGTAAACTGGTGTGTGGGCAGATAAAGAATTTCATACTGAATATTTATTTACTTAGGATTCTGATTTGACAATGTTGCAGTATGTCCAAAAACACTCTCAAGATTCAAATTTGTACTTTTATGTTCATCTAATTGCTACTACTTTTTTTTTGCTTTATAATTAGTACTTACTACTCTTCTGGATTTGTTCAACAACAGACCTGATCTCTGTGCACTCAGTTGAATAAGAAAAAGTTGCTCTTAAAGTTTTATTCAAATTTTATTGGGATTACTGAAGAACTGAAGCTACTGTCATTTTCTGAAAGTCCAGTGATGATAAAAATCCTATGTGTTGTCTTTAAGATGATATTGCCCTCTGTGTATTCTGCCTGGAGGGTTCTGGACAAAGTGGACTGTGGAAAAGTTCAGGAAACAGAAATTACCAGTAACACACACAACAGGCCTGTGGCGAGAATAGACAAGTTCATGTTGTGGGGACGGACCCAATTCCATAGACTGTTCTTACACAAAATGCATATAATTTTAGCCATGCACCCAGTTACACAAACATGTTTAGTTTAGTTTAGAGATACAGCACTGAAACAGGCCCTTCGGCCCACCGAGTCTGCGCCGACCATCAACCACCCACCCATACTAATCCTACACCAATCCCATATTCCTACCACATCCCCACCTGTCCCTATATTTCCCTACCACCTACCTATACTAGGGGCAATTTATCATGGCCAATTAACCTATCAACCTGCAAGTTTTTGGCTGTGGGAGGAAACCGGAGCACCTGGAGGAAACCCACACAGACACAGGGAGAACTTGCAAACTCCACACAGGCAGGACCCAGAATTGAACCCGGGTCGCTGGAGCTGTGAGGCTGCGGTGCTAACCACTGTGCCACTGTGCAGAGGAAAAATAGAGGAAAAATTGTCTGTGAAGGCCATTGCCACTAGAATTGCAAAGGCACTGGGAATTTACATTTTGGTAAAGGAGGGTGGGATAGGACAGTTCAAACTTGACATTCATGTGCTGTGGAATAAATAACAGCTGGGAGCTCAGTGGTTCACTGGAAGAAAAATTGTATGATGCTGCATTTCAGATGAGTCTGTGTGATGAAATAGTTTAAACAGAAACAGGCTGATTGCAAGTCCACTATGAAATACAAGACTGTTTACTCGGGAGTACAGGAAGAAATATGTACAATGATGATTGGCAGGTGATTAATGGTTAATCAGGTGAATTAAAGCGTTTATTGACTGAAGGAAGAGGTTTAGTTTAGAGATACAGCACTGAAACAGGCCCCTCGGCCCACCGAGTCTGCGCCAACCATCAACCACCCATTTATACTAATCCGACACTAACCCCACATTCCCACCACATCCCCACCCGTCCCCACACCTCCCCACCAACCACCTACACCAGGGGCAATCCACAATGGCCAATCCACCCACCAACCTGCAAGTGTCCCGGCTTGTGGGAGGAAACCGGAGCACCCGGAGAAAACCCACGCAGACACAGGGAGAACCCGCAAACTCCACCCAGAATCGAACCCGGGTTGCTGGAGCTGTGAGGCTGCGGTGCTAACCACTGCGCCGCCCACTTTCAAAATGGAACTGTCAGAAATTTAGATGAGCTGACAAATGTCAATGTATAATTCATTGTTCCTATTGGTATTCACATTTTAGGCAATGATTGGGCAAATTGGTGAGGGAAATTATCAAAGCTTAAAAAAAAGTTCATCAATGGTATTTAGAGATCAACAATTGCAAGAACCACAAAATTTGTATATTAACCTAGAGTTATTCTGTTCAATAGACCAAATTGTGGAAACACTTTGCTCTTTCTTTCCAACCAGAGCTTTAGTTAAATTTGGTGACAGACTTTAAAATTATTCACATTATATATTAAACACCCAGTAAGATGAAAATGCATCTTGTTGATGGTAGTATCCTTCAGTAGTGCAGATAAAAGCAGTCACTTTTAAAAGCAGTGCTTGAATCATTTTATTTTTTTGCTCAAAGTTTTTTTTTCTTGTCAAGAACATGTTGCAGATTGTCAAACATCGTCAAAGGGGGTATATATAACTACAGCTGCTGTTTCTTGCATTCAGAGGATGCATAACTTTGAATGCTCAAGCTTTTACCTTGAGTTTTCCCCTTTTATATACAAAATATAACATTTAACTCTGCCCACCAACTGGTACAAGGCAACAAATTCTCGTATGAAACTATAATTCCTTTCTTTCAAATTGAGTATATGAAAATATACAAATAATGACATGGTTACACGAATATACACAGTCCCATTTCATACTAGCACCACTTGCATATGGTTATCCCAAAAGCACTATGAGAAAATTACAATTGTCTAAAATGCAGGACTTTCTGCTGCAACAAATTGAATCTTGACTGAAACATTCTTAATTACAATGTTTAAGCTAACCTGAACTGCTCTTGAATTATGCATGTGATTTGGCTAAAGCTGGTTTTTTTGAATTTGCAGATGGTGAGCAACACTGCAATGCACATAACACAATAATATCTGATTTAGTAAACTGCATAGAGCTTTCAGCACCAGTTCTTCCTTTTTGTTGAAGGAAACACAAAAGAGTGAGGATGGATTTGAAGTAAATCACAAATTTTGAATTTTCTGTCTTTCTGTCGATTACTGACATTGCAGAGCAAGCCAGAGGAATCGGTGGGCATTACTGTGAGAGTTGAACTAACATGAAAAGTCGAAACATCCCAGGTTAATGGCTGGCTGACTCCAATGATCATTCCCTTTCCACATTATCACCTGCAGTAACCCCCCCTGCAGACCGGTTCAATTGAAATCACTGTTCAATGAAAAATAAATCAAGGAAAATAGTAGAGTTCTGAGGATGATTGGAATTCAATGTACAGTTTAATATTGAAATTAAATTCTGCCTTCCTGGATGTACCACAGGTCAAGTACCCACTGGTACCACATCCAGATGTCAGCCTGAATAGGGAATTGGCAGGCTATTCAACCAGGTGGGAGTGCAGGGGCACTGCAGCAGGTCCACCTGGACTTGTCTTATGAAAATGTATACTTTTCAGAGAGAATTGCTGTATTGCAATCATTAGGAGCCCGAGCTGCTCTTTGTCCCCCTCCCCCACTCCTGAAGTTAATTGTAATACTGCTATTACTGCTCCAACTGAACGGCATTGAGCCTGGGATATTCTTGTTCTGAGTCAAGAGGGAGCTGTTGTTTTTTACTTTTAAAAGGATAATGTTGACAGTTACTGGGTGTTAACCTCGAGGAGTTAGTGCACCAAAGAAATGCAATCACAAGAACACAAGAAATCCATAAACCAGTCATGTTTCTGCAATGTTTTGGCTTTAACTGTTAAAGGAGATCATTTCACTAATACATGAAATGACCAATGACTTCCTAATAAGACTGGAAGGATCCTATTCTGATGGATTGCATTCCTATCTCAGTATCCTCCTCCAGCTCTGAAACCCACAGATATGTGGTGCTCCTCCAGTTCTGGCCTCTTGTGCATCCCTGATGTTCATTGTTTGCATCTATGCCTTCAGCTGCCTAGTCCCGAAGCCCTGGAATTCCCTCCCAAAACCTCTCCGCCTTTCCGCCTCTCCTCCTGTAAGACACTCCTCAAAATCTATCTTTTTGACCAAGCTTTTGGTGATGTGTCCCACTATCTCGTCATGTGGCTTGTTGTCAATATTTGCCTGTTTACACTCCTGTGAAGCACATTGAAATGTTTTTACTATGTAAGAGATGCTATAGAAATGCAAGTTGTTGTTGCTGTATCATTTGCTGCATTGCATTGATTTTTTAAAATTACTTTGTAGGTGGAAGGAGACCAAATACCTCCAGGTCACACCAGCAGACAGTTTGAAACATGTAAAATCCAGGCAATTAAGGCTGGGACCTTGGAAAAACTCGTAGAAAATTTGGAGACAATGATTTAAATTACATAGGCATATTTCTGTCAACATACAGAACATACAGGCAATGTAGTGGATCTGTTGCTGGACAGATGAGAGTAAATAAGTGACATCTTTGTTTAATGGCAATGACAGGATTCTTCAGCCAGGTTATTTTTATTTCATGAAGCTCCCACTCTGGATATGAATCACTGAAGACTGGAAGTATCAAAGTTCACTGGTCATGGGCTGGGTCTCCCTCCCAGTTCTCCATAAGAAGGGCAATGCTTTACTGCTGGAAGCTCTACCGGTACAATACCATCCAACCTCTACTTCTTTCAATGCCCTTTAGTGAAATAACGTGCAGTCCTTTCCTTTCTGTTACCTTGGAACAAACATTGTTACACTCCTGGCTGTAGACTCAGTTGGACAGAAATGATTTGAAGCCTAACAGAAGATTGTGCTCACTACCGTTGGCCTTTGCATCTATTGACGCTTTTACCAGAATTCACATGCAATACACAAGTATTCTAGTGTTCAATGTGGAAAAATGTTAAAATCTCATCGTCTGTGGCTTTCTTTTATACTCTGAAGCATTTGTGTAAGTTACTTCTTAAAGAAGAAAAATTTGTGACTGTTTTGGACCCATCGTTTCCTCCTTCATTTCCTGTAGGAAGTATTTTCTGTTGCACAACCTTCCTGCAGCCTCATGAATTGAATGATTTGGGTTCTGCATGGTTCTATGACTCATCTTGCTGTGACAAACAAGTAGGTTGTACCTTTACAGCAAGGCCAGTAATTGCCAGCCCCCTTAATTCCATCCCCAGCATCCCACCCCCTGACACCTCCCCACCCCCACCCCCCCCCCACAATAAAGGAGGCTACCCAGCATGGTGAAGCACTCCATCTAGTGGTTTAGGGTATAGCAGAATAAAGCATAACCTCAGAGCACAAATCCACAAACATGTAGCAATGTTTTTGCTTAATTTTTCACAAAATATCGAACTGATCTTGTTCCCAGGCCAACGCAATGTTGAGTGTAAATTGTACAAAGTTTGAAATGCACAGTGAATGATGATCAGGCACCTGTGTTAAAGTTTAACACAGTGACGGAGGCTTTCACTGTGGGGCTATATGTGTAGGTTGGAGCTACCTGCAACAAATTGTACTATAGATGTGTAAATGTCTGAGGGGGAAGGTTATTTTCAAGAAAAGAGGGCTTTAAAATGGGCTTAATGATGATCCAAGTTCTTAAATTGAACAAAAAGAAGGAAGCTTTAATGGGAAATCTGTTGACCAGATCTTGGGTAAATAAAGTCTGCTTCTGACTGAAAGATGCAAGATGTGACAAACAATTCTCCAACAACATGAGTTCAAATACAATGTAAACACCATCAGTGATAAGACTTTGGTTTCTCTTTCACATTTTCCATTCCTTTACTTCTTTACCTTTCTGTGCTCTGGATGTTGGGAGAATTATTTGTCAGTTTGTGTGCTTCCCAAATGGTTAATTGGGGTCACTGTTCAGAACTCAGTCAGGGCACACGGGAATTTTCACCACTGCTGAGCTGATAACATTCAGTTGACGTGTTCAGGTATTAGAGGAGTGAACTGTATTCAAGGAAGAAGAGTTTACCAAACTTATGATTGTTAGATTTAAGATAATTGGCAAAAGAACCACAGGCGATAAGAATTTTTCTTTTAAGCAACGAACTATTGATCTCCAATGCACTGCCTGAAGGGGTGGTGGAAGCTGAACCAATAGTAATGCTCAAAAGGGAATTGGATCAAAAGTTGAAAAGGAAAACATTGTAGAGGTGTGGGAAAGAGTGAGGCTAATTGGATAGCAGTTTCAAAGAGCTGGACATGAGGATAGTCAGCTAAATCGTCTCATCCTATAATGTGCCATTCTATGGCCGGAATTTTCCATTTGGGCGGAAGGCCCCGTCCATCAGTCGAAAAGTCGGTGGCGAGCCTGCCTGGGGATCCAGACTGGGATTTTTCGCTCCCCTGCCCTTAATTGGTCTTGGGCAGGACTTCCACCTCCTTATCTCTATAGATCTGAGGGTTTTGAAAAAAGAATTTTATCAGCAGTAAAAAATCCAAAACTCTTCAATGGAAAATTGCTTGCCCTTCAATATCAAGGTTTTGAATTGTGTACCTCAGATTGACAATTCTGTATTATGCAGTCAGAGTAAAAGAAATGGGTTCCCTTTTCCTGCCCCCTTGCTTTTTGTGTGCACCCCCACCCCCTCCAAATCACCATTTAGTGCAGTCATACATCTAGATTGTGACATGTTCCTGCTATCCTGACTTTGGTAGAATTCCCATTCTGTTGCCATTGAATGTTTTGCATTATGTCATAATCTAACTTGCCCAGCTGGCTCCTGAATGCATGAAGTCACGTACTTTGTCCAAGTGATGGTTACTCATTTTTGAATCATGACAGTGAAAAATAGTGGGAAGGGGACAAATAATGTTAAAAAGACAAGCTTTAAGGCTTTGTGCCTTAACCAGCGGAGCATTCACCATAAAGTGGATGAATTAATCGCGTAAATAGATGTAAACGGGTATGATATAGTCGGGATTACGGAGACATGGCTGCAGGGTGACCAGGGATGGGAAATGAACATCCAGGGATATTCAGTATTTTGGAAGGACAGACAAAAAGCAAAAGGCGGTGGAGTTGTATTTCTGGTTAAAGAGGAAATTAACACAATGGTGAGGAAAGATATTAGCTCTGACGATGTGGAATCTGTATGGGTGGAGCTGAGAAATACTAAGGGGCAAAAAACGTTAGTGGGGGTTGTATATAGACCCCCAAACTGTAGTGGTGATGTTGGGAATAGCATTAAACAGGAAATTAGAGATGATTAGATTTAGATTAGATTAGAGATACAGCACTGAAACAGGCCCTTCGGCCCACCGAGTCTGTGCCGAACATCAACCACCCATTTATACTAATCCTGCACTAATCCCATATTCCTACCAAACATCCCCACCTGTCCCTATATTCCCCTACCACCCACCTATACTAGTGACAATTTATAATGGCCAATTTACCTATCAACCTGCAAGTCTTTTGGCTTGTGGGAGGAAACCGGAGCACCCGGAGAAAACCCACGCAGATACAGGGAGAACTTGCAAACTCCACACAGGCAGTACCCGGAATCGAACCCGGGTCCCTGGAGCTGTGAGGCTGCAATGCGAACCACTGCGCCACTGTGCCGCCCACAATGCATGCGATAAAGGAACATCTGTAATTATGGGTGACTTTAATCTGCATATAGATTAGGCAAATCAAATTAGTCACAATACCATAGAGGAGGAATTCTTGGAGAGTATACAGGATGGTTTTCTGGACCAATACGTTGAGGAACCAATTAGAGAACAGGCCATCCTTGACTGGGTATTGTGTAATGAAAGAGGAATAATTGACAATCTAGTTGTATGAGACCCCTTGGGGATGAGTGACCAAAATATGATAGAATTCTTCATTAAGATGGAATGTGACGTAATTGATTCTGAGACTAGGGTCCTGAATCTTCGTAAAGGAAACTACGAAGGTCTGAGGCGAGAGTTGGCCATGATGGATTTGGAAGCGTTACTTAAAGGGATAATGGTGGATAGGCAATTGCAAATATTTAAAGAGCGCATGGATACACTGCAACAATTGTTTATTCCTGTCTGGCGCAAAATTAAAACGGGAAAGGTAGCCAAAGCATGGCTTACAAGGGAAATTAGAGATAGCATTAGATCCGAGGAAGAGGCATATAAATTCGCCAGAAAAAACAACAGACCTGAGGATTGGGAGCAGTTTAGAATTCAGCAAAGGAGGACCAAGGGATTGATTAAGTGTTGTCTACTCTGACAATGTTAATATCTGTGGGTTGTCCAGACTGACAGTGTTAATAACTGTGTGTTGTCCACCCTGATAATCTTAATACATATGGGTTTTCCAGCCTCAAAATGTCAATATCTGTGGGTTGTCCAGTGTGACAATATTAATATCTGTGGGTTGCACAGTCTGACAATGTTAATATCTGTGGGTTGTCCAGTCTGACACTTCTAATATCTTAGTGTTGTCCACTCTGACAGTGTTAATATCTGTGGGTTGTCCAGTCTGACAGTGTTAATATCTGTGGGTTGTCCAGACTGACAGTGTTAATATCTGTGGGTTGTCCAGTCTGACAGTGTTAATATCTGTGGGTTGTCCAGACTGACAGTGTTAATATCTGTGGGTTGTCCAGTCTGACAATGTTAATATCTGTGGGTTGTCCAGTCTGACAGTGTTAATATCTGTGGGTTGTCCAGTCTGACAATGTTAATATCTGTGGGTTGTCCAGTCTGACACTTCTAATATCTTAGTGTTGTCCACTCTGACAGTGTTAATATCTGTGGGTTGTCCAGTCTGACAATGTTAATATCTGTGGGTTGTCCAGTCTGACACTTCTAATATCTTAGTGTTGTCCACTCTGACAGTGTTAATATCTGTGGGTTGTCCAGTCTGACAATGTTAATATCTGTGGGTTGTCCAGACTGACACTTCTAATATCTTAGTGTTGTCCACTCTGACAGTGTTAATATCTGTGGGTTGTCCAGTCTGACAGTGTTAATATCTGTGGGTTGTCCAGACTGACAGTGTTAATATCTGTGGGTTGTCCAGTCTGACAGTGTTAATATCTGTGGGTTGTCCAGACTGACAGTGTTAATATCTGTGGGTTGTCCAATCTGACAATGTTAATATCTGTGGGTTGTCCAGTCTGACAATGTTAATATCTGTGGGTTGTCCAGTCTGACAGTGTTAATATCTGTGGGTTGTCCAGACTGACAGTGTTAATATCTGTGGGTTGTCCAGTCTGACAGTGTTAATATCTGTGGGTTGTCCAGACTGACAGTGTTAATATCTGTGGGTTGTCCAGTCTGACAATGTTAATATCTGTGGGTTTTCCATTCTGACAATGTCAATATCTCCGGGTATTCCAGTCTGACAATGTTAATATCTGTGTGTTGTCCAGCCTGACACTTCTAATATCTTAGTGTTGTCTACTCTGACAATGTTAATATCTGTGGGTTTTGCACTCTGACACAGTTAATATCTGTGGGTTGTCCAGTCTGACACTGTTACGAAATATGGGTTTTCCACTCTGAGAATGTTAATATCTGTGGGCTGTCCAGTCTGACACTTCTAATATCTTAGTGTTGTCTACTCTGACAATGTTAATATCTGTGGGTTTTGCACTCTGACACAGTTAATATCTGTGGGTTGTCCAGTCTGACACTTTTAATATCTTCATGTTGTCCAGTCTGACAATGTTAATATCTGTGAGTTGTCCAGTCTAACAATGTTAATATCTGTGGGTTGTCCAGTCTGACAATGTTAATATCTGTGGGTTGTCCACTCTGGCAGTGGTTCCGAAGAAGGGTCACTGACCCGAAACGTTAACTCTGCTTCTCTTTCCACAGATGCTGCCAGACCTGCTGAGTGATTCCAGCATTTCTTGTTTTTGTTTCAGATTTCCAGCAACCGCAGTATTTTGCTTTTATTTTAGTGTTTAATTCACTGCCACTTCTCTTCCAGGAATGCCTACCTTGAAGAAGTTCTGCTCTTCTCTCCAACGGGATTTTCGTTTGTCTCTTTTACCTTGTTCACCTTCATTGCTTTCTATTTCCCTCCTGGTGTTTGATAAAGTATCTACCAAAACTCCTTTTCACAGCCACATCTCCTTCCTCAGTGACTGTCTCCGGCTCCAACTTATTCCACATGGATTCCAACTGCAGTTTCACCCATCATGCTTTGAAACCACCCAGGATCACAGGTATCGCCGAGAAATACAACGTTCCTCGGACTGCTACTCTCAGCCGCATCCTGAGATCCACACTCAGTGCGATGCGCTGCCACATGCACACACTGGACCTCTCTCTCCAGCAGCACCGTCTCACCTGATCTCAAAGCTGTTCTACTCCGCAGTTTCATCTCATCTTACGTCTCATCCGACGCATTAAAAGGAGTTCCGAAGAAGGGTCACTGACCCGAAACGTTAACTCTGCTTCTCTTTCCACAGATGCTGCCAGACCTGCTGAGTGATTCCAGCATTTCTTGTTTTTGTTTCAGATTTCCAGCATCCGCAGTATTTTGCTTTTATTATATATGAATATCTGTGGGTTGTCCAGTCTGACACTGTTACTTTATGTCGGTTTTCCACTCTGACAATGTTATATCTGTGGGTTGTCCAGTCCGGCATTGTTAATATCTGTGGGTTGTCCAGTCTGACAATGTTACTTTATGTCGGTTTTTCCACTCTGACATTGTTAATATCTGTGGGTTGTCCAGTCTGACAATGTTACTTTATGTCGGTTTTCCACTCTGACATTGTTAATATCTGTGGGTTGTCCAGTCTGACAGTGTCAATAGCTGTGGCATATTCCAGTCTGAAAATATTAATATCTGTGGGTTGTCCAGTCTGATACTGTTACTATGTGTGGATTTTCCACTCTGACATTGTTAATATCTGTGGGTTGTCCACTCTGATAATCTTAATACATGAGGGTTTTCCAGTCTCAAAATGTTAATTCTGTGGGTTTTCCAGTTTGACAATGTTAATTCTGTGGGTTTTCCAGTTTGACAATGTTAATACATGTGGTTTTTCCAGTCTCACAATGTTAATTCTGTGGGTTTTCCAGTCTCACAATGTTAATACATGTGGTTTTTCCAGTCTCACAATGTTAATACATGTGGTTTTTCCAGTCTCACAATGTTAATACATGTGGTTTTTCAGTCTCACAATGTTATTACATGTGGTTTTTCCAGTCTCACAATGTTAATACATGTGGTTTTTCCAGTCTCACAATGTTAATACATGTGGTTTTTCCAGTCTCACAATGTTAATACATGTGGTTTTTCCAGTCTCACAATGTTAATTCTGTGGGTTTTCCAGTTTGACAATGTTAATACATGTGGTTTTTCCAGTCTCACAATGTTAATTCTGTGGGTTTTCCAGTTTGACAATGTTAATTCTGTGGGTTTTCCAGTCTCACAATGTTAATACATGTGGTTTTTCCAGTCTCACAATGTTAATACATGTGGTTTTTCCAGTCTCACAATGTTAATTCTGTGGGTTTTCCAGTCTCACAATGTTAATTCTGTGGTTTTTCCAGTCTCACAATGTTAATACATGTGGTTTTTCCAGTCTCACAATGTTAATTCTGTGGGTTTTCCAGTTTGACAATGTTAATACATGTGGTTTTTCCAGTCTCACAATGTTAATACATGTGGTTTTTCCAGTCTCACAATGTTAATTCTGTGGGTTTTTCCAGTTTGACAATGTTAATACATGTGGTTTTTCCAGTCTCACAATGTTAATACATGTGGTTTTTCCAGTCTCACAATGTTAATTCTGTGGGTTTTCCAGTTTGACAATGTTAATACATGTGGTTTTTCCAGTCTCACAATGTTAATACATGTGGTTTTTCCAGTCTCACAATGTTAATTCTGTGGGTTTTCCAGTTTGACAATGTTAATACATGTGGTTTTTCCAGTCTCACAATGTTAATTCTGTGGGTTTTCCAGTTTGACAATGTTAATACATGTGGTTTTTCCAGTCTCACAATGTTAATTCTGTGGTTTTTCCAGTCTCACAATGTTAATTCTGTGGTTTTTCCAGTCTCACAATGTTAATACATGTGGTTTTTCCAGTCTCACAATGTTAATTCTGTGGGTTTTCCAGTTTGACAATGTTAATACACGTGGTTTTTCCAGTCTCACAATGTTAATGCATGTGGTTTTTCCAGTCTCACAATGTTAATACATGTGGTTTTTCCAGTCTCACAATGTTAATTCTGTGGGTTTTCCAGTTTGACAATGTTAATACACGTGGTTTTTCCAGTCTCACAATGTTAATACATGTGGTTTTTCCAGTCTCACAATGTTAATACATGTGGTTTTTCCAGTCTCACAATGTTAATACATGTGGTTTTTCCAGTCTCACAATGTTAATTCTGTGGGTTTTCCAGTTTGACAATGTTAATACATGTGGTTTTTCCAGTCTCACAATGTTAATTCTGTGGGTTTTCCAGTTTGACAATGTTAATACATGTGGTTTTTCCAGTCTCACAATGTTAATACATGTGGTTTTTCCAGTCTCACAATGTTAATTCTGTGGTTTTTCCAGTCTCACAATGTTAATACATGTGGTTTTTCCAGTTTGACAATGTTAATACATGTGGTTTTTCCAGTCTCACAATGTTAATACATGTGGTTTTTCCAGTCTCACAATGTTAATTCTGTGGGTTTTCCAGTTTGACAATGTTAATACATGTGGTTTTTCCAGTCTCACAATGTTAATTCTGTGGGTTTTCCAGTTTGACAATGTTAATACATGTGGTTTTTCCAGTCTCACAATGTTAATACATGTGGTTTTTCCAGTCTCACAATGTTAATACATGTGGTTTTTCCAGTCTCACAATGTTAATTCTGTGGGTTTTCCAGTTTGACAATGTTAATACATGTGGTTTTTCCAGTCTCACAATGTTAATTCTGTGGGTTTTCCAGTTTGACAATGTTAATACATGTGGTTTTTCCAGTCTCACAATGTTAATACATGTGGTTTTTCCAGTCTCACAATGTTAATACATGTGGTTTTTCCAGTCTCACAATGTTAATTCTGTGGGTTTTCCAGTTTGACAATGTTAATACATGTGGTTTTTCCAGTCTCACAACGTTAATTCTGTGGGTTTTCCAGTTTGACAATGTTAATACATGTGGTTTTTCCAGTCTCACAATGTTAATTCTGTGGGTTTTCCAGTTTGACAATGTTAATACATGTGGTTTTTCCAGTCTCACAATGTTAATTCTGTGGGTTTTTCCAGTTTGACAATGTTAATACATGTGGTTTTTCCAGTCTCACAATGTTAATACATGTGGTTTTTCCAGTCTCACAATGTTAATACATGTGGTTTTTCCAGTCTCACAATGTTAATTCTGTGGGTTTTCCAGTTTGACAATGTTAATACATGTGGTTTTTCCAGTCTCACAATGTTAATTCTGTGGGTTTTCCAGTTTGACAATGTTAATACATGTGGTTTTTCCAGTCTCACAATGTTAATACATGTGGTTTTTCCAGTCTCACAATGTTAATACATGTGGTTTTTCCAGTCTCACAATGTTAATTCTGTGGGTTTTCCAGTTTGACAATGTTAATACATGTGGTTTTTCCAGTCTCACAATGTTAATTCTGTGGGTTTTCCAGTTTGACAATGTTAATACATGTGGTTTTTCCAGTCTCACAATGTTAATACATGTGGTTTTTCCAGTCTCACAATGTTAATACATGTGGTTTTTCCAGTCTCACAATGTTAATTCTGTGGGTTTTCCAGTTTGACAATGTTAATTCTGTGGTTTTTCCAGTCTCACAATGTTAATACATGTGGTTTTTCCAGTCTCACAATGTTAATTCTGTGGTTTTTCCAGTCTCACAATGTTAATACATGTGGTTTTTCCAGTCTCACAATGTTAATTCTGTGGTTTTACCAGTCTCACAATGTTAATTCTGTGGTTTTTCCAGTCTCACAATGTTAATACATGTGGTTTTTCCAGTCTCACAATGTTAATTCTGTGGGTTTTCCAGTTTGACAATGTTAATACATGTGGTTTTTCCAGTCTCACAATGTTAATACATGTGGTTTTTCCAGTCTCACAATGTTAATTCTGTGGGTTTTCCAGTTTGACAATGTTAATACATGTGGTTTTTCCAGTCTCACAATGTTAATTCTGTGGGTTTTCCAGTTTGACAATGTTAATTCTGTGGGTTTTCCAGTTTGACAATGTTAATACATGTGGTTTTTCCAGTCTCACAATGTTAATTCTGTGGTTTTTCCAGTCTCACAATGTTAATACATGTGGTTTTTCCAGTCTCACAATGTTAATACATGTGGTTTTTCCAGTCTCACAATGTTAATACTGTGGGTTTTCCAGTCTCACAATGTTAATTCTGTGGGTTTTCCAGTTTGACAATGTTAATACATGTGGTTTTTCCAGTCTCACAATGTTAATACATGTGGTTTTTCCAGTCTCACAATGTTAATACATGTGGTTTTTCCAGTCTCACAATGTTAATTCTGTGGGTTTTCCAGTTTGACAATGTTAATACATGTGGTTTTTCCAGTCTCACAATGTTAATACATGTGGTTTTTCCAGTCTCACAATGTTAATTCTGTGGGTTTTCCAGTTTGACAATGTTAATACATGTGGTTTTTCCAGTCTCACAATGTTAATACATGTGGTTTTTCCAGTCTCACAATGTTAATACATGTGGTTTTTCCAGTCTCACAATGTTAATTCTGTGGGTTTTCCAGTTTGACAATGTTAATACATGTGGTTTTTTCCAGTCTCACAATGTTAATACATGTGGTTTTTCCAGTCTCACAATGTTAATACATGTGGTTTTTCCAGTCTCACAATGTTAATTCTGTGGGTTTTCCAGTTTGACAATGTTAATACATGTGGTTTTTCCAGTCTCACAATGTTAATACATGTGGTTTTTCCAGTCTCACAATGTTAATTCTGTGGGTTTTCCAGTTTGACAATGTTAATACATGTGGTTTTTCCAGTCTCACAATGTTAATACATGTGGTTTTTCCAGTCTCACAATGTTAATACATGTGGTTTTTCCAGTCTCACAATGTTAATTCTGTGGGTTTTCCAGTTTGACAATGTTAATACATGTGGTTTTTCCAGTCTCACAATGTTAATACATGTGGTTTTTCCAGTCTCACAATGTTAATTCTGTGGGTTTTCCAGTTTGACAATGTTAATACATGTGGTTTTTCCAGTCTCACAATGTTAATTCTGTGGGTTTTCCAGTTTGACAATGTTAATACATGTGGTTTTTCCAGTCTCACAATGTTAATACATGTGGTTTTTCCAGTCTCACAATGTTAATACATGTGGTTTTTCCAGTCTCACAATGTTAATTCTGTGGGTTTTCCAGTTTGACAATGTTAATACATGTGGTTTTTCCAGTCTCACAATGTTAATTCTGTGGGTTTTCCAGTTTGACAATGTTAATACATGTGGTTTTTCCAGTCTCACAATGTTAATACATGTGGGTTTTTCCAGTCTCACAATGTTAATACATGTGGTTTTTCCAGTCTCACAATGTTAATTCTGTGGGTTTTCCAGTTTGACAATGTTAATACATGTGGTTTTTCCAGTCTCACAATGTTAATTCTGTGGGTTTTTCCAGTTTGACAATGTTAATACATGTGGTTTTTCCAGTCTCACAATGTTAATTCTGTGGGTTTTCCAGTTTGACAATGTTAATACATGTGGTTTTTCCAGTCTCACAATGTTAATTCTGTGGGTTTTCCAGTTTGACAATGTTAATTCTGTGGGTTTTCCAGTTTGACAATGTTAATACATGTGGTTTTTCCAGTCTCACAATGTTAATACATGTGGTTTTTCCAGTCTCACAATGTTAATACATGTGGTTTTTCCAGTCTCACAATGTTAATACATGTGGTTTTTCCAGTCTCACAATGTTAATACATGTGGTTTTTCCAGTCTCACAATGTTAAGTTCGTGTGGGTTTTCCAGTTTGACAATGTTAATACATGTGTTTTTCCAGTCTCACAATGTTAATACATGTGGTTTTTCCAGTCTCACAATGTTAATTCTGTGGGTTTTCCAGTTTGACAATGTTAATACATGTGGTTTTTCCAGTCTCACAATGTTAATACATGTGGTTTTTCCAGTCTCACAATGTTAATTCTGTGGGTTTTCCAGTTTGACAATGTTAATACATGTGGTTTTTCCAGTCTCACAATGTTAATACATGTGGTTTTTCCAGTCTCACAATGTTAATACATGTGGTTTTTCCAGTCTCACAATGTTAATTCTGTGGGTTTTCCAGTTTGACAATGTTAATACATGTGGTTTTTCCAGTCTCACAATGTTAATACATGTGGTTTTTCCAGTCTCACAATGTTAATACATGTGGTTTTTCCAGTTTGACAATGTTAATTCTGTGGGTTTTCCAGTTTGACAATGTTAATACATGTGGTTTTTCCAGTCTCACAATGTTAATACATGTGGTTTTTCCAGTCTCACAATGTTAATTCTGTGGGTTTTCCAGTTTGACAATGTTAATACATGTGGTTTTTCCAGTCTCACAATGTTAATACATGTGGTTTTTCCAGTCTCACAATGTTAATACATGTGGTTTTTCCAGTCTCACAATGTTAATTCTGTGGGTTTTCCAGTTTGACAATGTTAATACATGTGGTTTTTCCAGTCTCACAATGTTAATACATGTGGTTTTTCCAGTCTCACAATGTTAATTCTGTGGGTTTTCCAGTTTGACAATGTTAATACATGTGGTTTTTCCAGTCTCACAATGTTAATTCTGTGGGTTTTCCAGTTTGACAATGTTAATACATGTGGTTTTTCCAGTCTCACAATGTTAATACATGTGGTTTTTCCAGTCTCACAATGTTAATACATGTGGTTTTTCCAGTCTCACAATGTTAATTCTGTGGGTTTTCCAGTTTGACAATGTTAATACATGTGGTTTTTCCAGTCTCACAATGTTAATTCTGTGGGTTTTCCAGTTTGACAATGTTAATACATGTGGTTTTTCCAGTCTCACAATGTTAATACATGTGGTTTTTCCAGTCTCACAATGTTAATACATGTGGTTTTTCCAGTCTCACAATGTTAATTCTGTGGGTTTTCCAGTTTGACAATGTTAATACATGTGGTTTTTCCAGTCTCACAATGTTAATTCTGTGGGTTTTCCAGTTTGACAATGTTAATACATGTGGTTTTTCCAGTCTCACAATGTTAATTCTGTGGGTTTTCCAGTTTGACAATGTTAATACATGTGGTTTTTCCAGTCTCACAATGTTAATACATGTGGTTTTTCCAGTCTCACAATGTTAATACATGTGGTTTTTCCAGTCTCACAATGTTAATTCTGTGGGTTTTCCAGTTTGACAATGTTAATACATGTGGTTTTTCCAGTCTCACAATGTTAATTCTGTGGGTTTTCCAGTTTGACAATGTTAATACATGTGGTTTTTCCAGTCTCACAATGTTAATACATGTGGTTTTTCCAGTCTCACAATGTTAATACATGTGGTTTTTCCAGTCTCACAATGTTAATTCTGTGGGTTTTCCAGTTTGACAATGTTAATACATGTGGTTTTTCCAGTCTCACAATGTTAATACATGTGGTTTTTCCAGTCTCACAATGTTAATACATGTGGTTTTTCCAGTCTCACAATGTTAATTCTGTGGGTTTTCCAGTTTGACAATGTTAATACATGTGGTTTTTCCAGTCTCACAATGTTAATACATGTGGTTTTTCCAGTCTCACAATGTTAATTCTGTGGGTTTTCCAGTTTGACAATGTTAATACATGTGGTTTTTTCCAGTCTCACAATGTTAATACATGTGGTTTTTCCAGTCTCACAATGTTAATACATGTGGTTTTTCCAGTCTCACAATGTTAATTCTGTGGGTTTTCCAGTTTGACAATGTTAATACATGTGGTTTTTCCAGTCTCACAATGTTAATACATGTGGTTTTTCCAGTCTCACAATGTTAATTCTGTGGGTTTTCCAGTTTGACAATGTTAATACATGTGGTTTTTCCAGTCTCACAATGTTAATTCTGTGGGTTTTCCAGTTTGACAATGTTAATACATGTGGTTTTTCCAGTCTCACAATGTTAATACATGTGGTTTTTCCAGTCTCACAATGTTAATACATGTGGTTTTTCCAGTCTCACAATGTTAATTCTGTGGGTTTTCCAGTTTGACAATGTTAATACATGTGGTTTTTCCAGTCTCACAATGTTAATTCTGTGGGTTTTCCAGTTTGACAATGTTAATACATGTGGTTTTTCCAGTCTCACAATGTTAATACATGTGGTTTTTTCCAGTCTCACAATGTTAATACATGTGGTTTTTCCAGTCTCACAATGTTAATTCTGTGGGTTTTCCAGTTTGACAATGTTAATACATGTGGTTTTTTCCAGTCTCACAATGTTAATTCTGTGGGTTTTCCAGTTTGACAATGTTAATACATGTGGTTTTTCCAGTCTCACAATGTTAATTCTGTGGGTTTTCCAGTCTCGACAATGTTAATACATGTGGTTTTTCCAGTCTCACAATGTTAATTCTGTGGGTTTTCCAGTTTGACAATGTTAATTCTGTGGGTTTTCCAGTTTGACAATGTTAATACATGTGGTTTTTCCAGTCTCACAATGTTAATTCTGTGGTTTTTCCAGTCTCACAATGTTAATACATGTGGTTTTTCCAGTCTCACAATGTTAATTCTGTGGGTTTTTCCAGTTTGACAATGTTAATACATGTGGTTTTTCCAGTCTCACAATGTTAATTCTGTGGGTTTTCCAGTTTGACAATGTTAATACATGTGGTTTTTCCAGTCTCACAATGTTAATACATGTGGTTTTTCCAGTCTCACAATGTTAATACATGTGGTTTTTCCAGTCTCACAATGTTAATTCTGTGGGTTTTCCAGTTTGACAATGTTAATACATGTGGTTTTTCCAGTCTCACAATGTTAATTCTGTGGGTTTTCCAGTTTGACAATGTTAATACATGTGGTTTTTCCAGTCTCACAATGTTAATTCTGTGGGTTTTCCAGTTTGACAATGTTAATACATGTGGTTTTTCCAGTCTCACAATGTTAATACATGTGGTTTTTCCAGTCTCACAATGTTAATACATGTGGTTTTTCCAGTCTCACAATGTTAATTCTGTGGGTTTTCCAGTTTGACAATGTTAATACATGTGGTTTTTCCAGTCTCACAATGTTAATTCTGTGGGTTTTCCAGTTTGACAATGTTAATACATGTGGTTTTTCCAGTCTCACAATGTTAATACATGTGGTTTTTCCAGTCTCACAATGTTAATACATGTGGTTTTTCCAGTCTCACAATGTTAATTCTGTGGGTTTTCCAGTTTGACAATGTTAATACATGTGGTTTTTCCAGTCTCACAATGTTAATACATGTGGTTTTTCCAGTCTCACAATGTTAATTCTGTGGGTTTTCCAGTTTGACAATGTTAATACATGTGGTTTTTCCAGTCTCACAATGTTAATACATGTGGTTTTTCCAGTCTCACAATGTTAATACATGTGGTTTTTCCAGTCTCACAATGTTAATTCTGTGGGTTTTCCAGTTTGACAATGTTAATACATGTGGTTTTTTCCAGTCTCACAATGTTAATACATGTGGTTTTTCCAGTCTCACAATGTTAATTCTGTGGGTTTTCCAGTTTGACAATGTTAATACATGTGGTTTTTCCAGTCTCACAATGTTAATTCTGTGGGTTTTCCAGTTTGACAATGTTAATACATGTGGTTTTTCCAGTCTCACAATGTTAATACATGTGGTTTTTCCAGTCTCACAATGTTAATACATGTGGTTTTTCCAGTCTCACAATGTTAATTCTGTGGGTTTTCCAGTTTGACAATGTTAATACATGTGGTTTTTCCAGTCTCACAATGTTAATTCTGTGGGTTTTCCAGTTTGACAATGTTAATACATGTGGTTTTTCCAGTCTCACAATGTTAATACATGTGGTTTTTCCAGTCTCACAATGTTAATACATGTGGTTTTTCCAGTCTCACAATGTTAATTCTGTGGGTTTTCCAGTTTGACAATGTTAATACATGTGGTTTTTCCAGTCTCACAATGTTAATTCTGTGGGTTTTCCAGTTTGACAATGTTAATACATGTGGTTTTTCCAGTCTCACAATGTTAATACATGTGGTTTTTCCAGTCTCACAATGTTAATACATGTGGTTTTTCCAGTCTCACAATGTTAATTCTGTGGGTTTTCCAGTTTGACAATGTTAATACATGTGGTTTTTCCAGTCTCACAATGTTAATTCTGTGGGTTTTCCAGTTTGACAATGTTAATACATGTGGTTTTTCCAGTCTCACAATGTTAATTCTGTGGGTTTTCCAGTTTGACAATGTTAATACATGTGGTTTTTCCAGTCTCACAATGTTAATTCTGTGGGTTTTCCAGTTTGACAATGTTAATTCTGTGGGTTTTCCAGTTTGACAATGTTAATACATGTGGTTTTTCCAGTCTCACAATGTTAATTCTGTGGTTTTTCCAGTCTCACAATGTTAATACATGTGGTTTTTCCAGTCTCACAATGTTAATACATGTGGTTTTTCCAGTCTCACAATGTTAATACATGTGGTTTTTCCAGTCTCACAATGTTAATTCTGTGGGTTTTCCAGTTTGACAATGTTAATACATGTGGTTTTTCAGTCTCACAATGTTAATACATGTGGTTTTTCCAGTCTCACAATGTTAATACATGTGGTTTTTCCAGTCTCACAATGTTAATTCTGTGGGTTTTCCAGTTTGACAATGTTAATACATGTGGTTTTTCCAGTCTCACAATGTTAATACATGTGGTTTTTCCAGTCTCACAATGTTAATTCTGTGGGTTTTCCAGTTTGACAATGTTAATACATGTGGTTTTTCCAGTCTCACAATGTTAATACATGTGGTTTTTCCAGTCTCACAATGTTAATACATGTGGTTTTTCCAGTCTCACAATGTTAATTCTGTGGGTTTTCCAGTTTGACAATGTTAACACATGTGGTTTTTCCAGTCTCACAATGTTAATACATGTGGTTTTTCCAGTCTCACAATGTTAATACATGTGGTTTTTCCAGTCTCACAATGTTAATTCTGTGGGTTTTCCAGTTTGACAATGTTAATACATGTGGTTTTTCCAGTCTCACAATGTTAATTCTGTGGGTTTTCCAGTTTGACAATGTTAATACATGTGGTTTTTCCAGTCTCACAATGTTAATACATGTGGTTTTTCCAGTCTCACAATGTTAATACATGTGGTTTTTCCAGTCTCACAATGTTAATTCTGTGGGTTTTCCAGTTTGACAATGTTAATACATGTGGTTTTTCCAGTCTCACAATGTTAATTCTGTGGGTTTTCCAGTTTGACAATGTTAATACATGTGGTTTTTCCAGTCTCACAATGTTAATTCTGTGGGTTTTCCAGTTTGACAATGTTAATACATGTGGTTTTTCCAGTCTCACAATGTTAATACATGTGGTTTTTCCAGTCTCACAATGTTAATACATGTGGTTTTTCCAGTCTCACAATGTTAATTCTGTGGGTTTTCCAGTTTGACAATGTTAATACATGTGGTTTTTCCAGTCTCACAATGTTAATTCTGTGGGTTTTCCAGTTTGACAATGTTAATACATGTGGTTTTTCCAGTCTCACAATGTTAATACATGTGGTTTTTCCAGTCTCACAATGTTAATACATGTGGGTTTTTCCAGGTCTCACAATGTTAATTCTGTGGGTTTTCCAGTTTGACAATGTTAATACATGTGGTTTTTCCAGTCTCACAATGTTAATACATGTGGTTTTTCCAGTCTCACAATGTTAATACATGTGGTTTTTCCAGTCTCACAATGTTAATTCTGTGGGTTTTCCAGTTTGACAATGTTAATACATGTGGTTTTTCCAGTCTCACAATGTTAATACATGTGGTTTTTCCAGTCTCACAATGTTAATTCTGTGGGTTTTCCAGTTTGACAATGTTAATACATGTGGTTTTTCCAGTCTCACAATGTTAATACATGTGGTTTTTCCAGTCTCACAATGTTAATACATGTGGTTTTTCCAGTCTCACAATGTTAATTCTGTGGGTTTTCCAGTTTGACAATGTTAATACATGTGGTTTTTCCAGTCTCACAATGTTAATACATGTGGTTTTTCCAGTCTCACAATGTTAATTCTGTGGGTTTTCCAGTTTGACAATGTTAATACATGTGGTTTTTCCAGTCTCACAATGTTAATACATGTGGTTTTTCCAGTCTCACAATGTTAATACATGTGGTTTTTCCAGTCTCACAATGTTAATTCTGTGGGTTTTCCAGTTTGACAATGTTAATACATGTGGTTTTTCCAGTCTCACAATGTTAATACATGTGGTTTTTCCAGTCTCACAATGTTAATACATGTGGTTTTTCCAGTCTCACAATGTTAATTCTGTGGGTTTTCCAGTTTGACAATGTTAATACATGTGGTTTTTCCAGTCTCACAATGTTAATACATGTGGTTTTTCCAGTCTCACAATGTTAATTCTGTGGGTTTTCCAGTTTGACAATGTTAATACATGTGGTTTTTCCAGTCTCACAATGTTAATACATGTGGTTTTTCCAGTCTCACAATGTTAATACATGTGGTTTTTCCAGTCTCACAATGTTAATTCTGTGGGTTTTCCAGTTTGACAATGTTAATACATGTGGTTTTTCCAGTCTCACAATGTTAATACATGTGGTTTTTCCAGTCTCACAATGTTAATTCTGTGGGTTTTCCAGTTTGACAATGTTAATACATGTGGTTTTTCCAGTCTCACAATGTTAATTCTGTGGGTTTTCCAGTTTGACAATGTTAATACATGTGGTTTTTCCAGTCTCACAATGTTAATACATGTGGTTTTTCCATTCTCACAATGTTAATACATGTGGTTTTCCAGTCTCACAATGTTAATTCTGTGGGTTTTCCAGTTTGACAATGTTAATACATGTGGTTTTTCCAGTCTCACAATGTTAATTCTGTGGGTTTTCCAGTTTGACAATGTTAATACATGTGGTTTTTCCAGTCTCACAATGTTAATACATGTGGTTTTTCCAGTCTCACAATGTTAATACATGTGGTTTTTCCAGTCTCACAATGTTAATTCTGTGGGTTTTCCAGTTTGACAATGTTAATACATGTGGTTTTTTCCAGTCTCACAATGTTAATTCTGTGGGTTTTCCAGTTTGACAATGTTAATACATGTGGTTTTTCCAGTCTCACAATGTTAATTCTGTGGGTTTTTCCAGTTTGACAATGTTAATACATGTGGTTTTTCCAGTCTCACAATGTTAATTCTGTGGGTTTTCCAGTTTGACAATGTTAATACATGTGGTTTTTCCAGTTTGACAATGTTAATACATGTGGTTTTTCCAGTCTCACAATGTTAATACATGTGGTTTTTCCAGTCTCACAATGTTAATTCTGTGGGTTTTCCAGTTTGACAATGTTAATACATGTGGTTTTTCCAGTCTCACAATGTTAATTCTGTGGGTTTTCCAGTTTGACAATGTTAATACATGTGGTTTTTCCAGTCTCACAATGTTAATACATGTGGTTTTTCCAGTCTCACAATGTTAATACATGTGGTTTTTTCCAGTCTCACAATGTTAATTCTGTGGGTTTTCCAGTTTGACAATGTTAATACATGTGGTTTTTCCAGTCTCACAATGTTAATTCTGTGGGTTTTCCAGTTTGACAATGTTAATACATGTGGTTTTTCCAGTCTCACAATGTTAATACATGTGGTTTTTCCAGTCTCACAATGTTAATACATGTGGTTTTTCCAGTCTCACAATGTTAATTCTGTGGGTTTTCCAGTTTGACAATGTTAATTCTGTGGTTTTTCCAGTCTCACAATGTTAATACATGTGGTTTTTCCAGTCTCACAATGTTAATTCTGTGGTTTTTTCCAGTCTCACAATGTTAATACATGTGGTTTTTCCAGTCTCACAATGTTAATTCTGTGGTTTTTCCAGTCTCACAATGTTAATTCTGTGGTTTTTCCAGTCTCACAATGTTAATACATGTGGTTTTTCCAGTCTCACAATGTTAATTCTGTGGGTTTTCCAGTTTGACAATGTTAATACATGTGGTTTTTCCAGTCTCACAATGTTAATACATGTGGTTTTTCCAGTCTCACGATGTTAATTCTGTGGGTTTTCCAGTTTGACAATGTTAATACATGTGGTTTTTCCAGTCTCACAATGTTAATTCTGTGGTTTTTCCAGTCTCACAATGTTAATACATGTGGTTTTTCCAGTCTCACAATGTTAATACATGTGGTTTTTCCAGTCTCACAATGTTAATACATGTGGTTTTTTCCAGTCTCACAATGTTAATTCTGTGGTTTTCCAGTTTGACAATGTTAATACATGTGGTTTTTCCAGTCTCACAATGTTAATACATGTGGTTTTTCCAGTCTCACTAATGTTAATACATGTGGTTTTTCCAGTCTCACAATGTTAATTCTGTGGGTTTTCCAGTTTGACAATGTTAATACATGTGGTTTTTCCAGTCTCACAATGTTTAATACATGTGGTTTTTCCAGTCTCACAATGTTAATTCTGTGGGTTTTCCAGTTTGACAATGTTAATACATGTGGTTTTTCCAGTCTCACAATGTTAATACATGTGGTTTTTCCAGTCTCACAATGTTAATACATGTGGTTTTTCCAGTCTCACAATGTTAATTCTGTGGGTTTCCCAGTTTGACAATGTTAATACATGTGGTTTTTCCAGTCTCACAATGTTAATACATGTGGTTTTTCCAGTCTCACAATGTTAATACATGTGGTTTTTCCAGTCTCACAATGTTAATTCTGTGGGTTTTCCAGTTTGACAATGTTAATACATGTGGTTTTTCCAGTCTCACTATGTTAATACATGTGGTTTTTCCAGTCTCACAATGTTAATTCTGTGGGTTTTCCAGTTTGACAATGTTAATACATGTGGTTTTTCCAGTCTCACAATGTTAATACATGTGGTTTTTCCAGTCTCACAATGTTAATACATGTGGTTTTTCCAGTCTCACAATGTTAATTCTGTGGGGTTTTCCAGTTTGACAATGTTAATACATGTGGTTTTTCCAGTCTCACAATGTTAATACATGTGGTTTTTCCAGTCTCACAATGTTAATTCTGTGGTTTTTCCAGTCTCACAATGTTAATACATGTGGTTTTTCCAGTCTCACAATGTTAATACATGTGGTTTTTCCAGTCTCACAATGTTAATACATGTGGTTTTTCCAGTCTCACAATGTTAATACATGTGGTTTTTCCAGTCTCACAATGTTAATTCTGTGGGTTTTCCAGTTTGACAATGTTAATACATGTGGTTTTTCCAGTCTCACAATGTTAATACATGTGGTTTTTCCAGTCTCACAATGTTAATTCTGTGGGTTTTCCAGTTTGACAATGTTAATACATGTGGTTTTTCCAGTCTCACAATGTTAATACATGTGGGTTTTTCCAGTCTTGACAATGTTAATACATGTGGTTTTTCCAGTCTCACAATGTTAATACATGTGGTTTTTCCAGTCTCACAATGTTAATACATGTGGTTTTTCCAGTCTCACAATGTTAATTCTGTGGGTTTTCCAGTTTGACAATGTTAATACATGTGGTTTTTCCAGTCTCACAATGTTAATACATGTGGTTTTTCCAGTCTCACAATGTTAATACATGTGGTTTTTCCAGTCTCACAATGTTAATTCTGTGGGTTTTCCAGTTTGACAATGTTAATACATGTGGTTTTTCCAGTCTCACAATGTTAATACATGTGTTTTTCCAGTCTCACAATGTTAATTCTGTGGGTTTTCCAGTTTGACAATGTTAATACATGTGGTTTTTCCAGTCTCACAATGTTAATACATGTGGTTTTTCCAGTCTCACAATGTTAATACATGTGGTTTTTCCAGTCTCACAATGTTAATTCTGTGGGGTTTTCCAGTTTGACAATGTTAATACATGTGGTTTTTCCAGTCTCACAATGTTAATACATGTGGTTTTTCCAGTCTCACAATGTTAATACATGTGGTTTTTCCAGTCTCACAATGTTAATTCTGTGGGTTTTCCAGTTTGACAATGTTAATACATGTGGTTTTTCCAGTCTCACAATGTTAATACATGTGGTTTTTCCAGTCTCACAATGTTAATTCTGTGGGTTTTCCAGTTGACATGTTAATACATGTGGTTTTTCCAGTCTCACAATGTTAATACTGTGGTTTTTCCAGTCTCGACAATGTTAATACATGTGGTTTTTCCAGTCTCACAATGTTAATACATGTGGTTTTTCCAGTCTCACAATGTTAATTCTGTGGTTTTTCCAGTCTCACAATGTTAATACATGTGGTTTTTCCAGTCTCACAATGTTAATTCTGTGGGTTTTCCAGTTTGACAATGTTAATACATGTGGTTTTTCCAGTCTCACAATGTTAATACATGTGGTTTTTCCAGTCTCACAATGTTAATACATGTGGTTTTTCCAGTCTCACAATGTTAATTCTGTGGGTTTTCCAGTTTCGACAATGTTAATACATGTGGTTTTTCCAGTCTCACAATGTTAATACTGTGGGTTTTCCAGTCTCACAATGTTAATTCTGTGGGTTTTCCAGTTTGACAATGTTAATACATGTGGTTTTTCCAGTCTCACAATGTTAATTCATGTGGTTTTTCCAGTCTCACAATGTTAATACATGTGGTTTTTCCAGTCTCACAATGTTAATACATGTGGTTTTTCCAGTCTCACAATGTTAATACATGTGGTTTTTCCAGTCTCACAATGTTAATTCTGTGGGTTTTCCAGTTTGACAATGTTAATACATGTGGTTTTTCCAGTCTCACAATGTTAATACATGTGGTTTTTCCAGTCTCACAATGTTAATACATGTGGGTTTTTCCAGTCTCACAATGTTAATTCTGTGGGTTTTCCAGTTTGACAATGTTAATACATGTGGTTTTTCCAGTCTCACAATGTTAATACATGTGGTTTTTCCAGTCTCACAATGTTAATACATGTGGTTTTTCCAGTCTCACAATGTTAATTCTGTGGGTTTTCCAGTTTGACAATGTTAATACATGTGGTTTTTCCAGTCTCACAATGTTAATACATGTGGTTTTTCCAGTCTCACAATGTTAATTCTGTGGGTTTTCCAGTTTGACAATGTTAATACATGTGGTTTTTCCAGTCTCACAATGTTAATACATGTGGTTTTTCCAGTCTCACAATGTTAATACATGTGGTTTTTCCAGTCTCACAATGTTAATTCTGTGGGTTTTCCAGTTTGACAATGTTAATACATGTGGTTTTTCCAGTCTCACAATGTTAATACATGTGGTTTTTCCAGTCTCACAATGTTAATACATGTGGTTTTTCCAGTCTCACAATGTTAATTTCTGTGGGTTTTCCAGTTTGACAATGTTAATACATGTGGTTTTTCCAGTCTCACAATGTTAATACATGTGGTTTTTCCAGTCTCACAATGTTAATTCTGTGGGTTTTCCAGTTTGACAATGTTAATACATGTGTTTTTTCCAGTCTCACGATGTTAATTCATGTGGTTTTTCCAGTCTCACAATGTTAATACATGTGGTTTTTCCAGTCTCACAATGTTAATTCTGTGGTTTTTCCAGTCTCACAATGTTAATTCTGTGGTTTTTCCAGTCTCACAATGTTAATACATGTGGTTTTTCCAGTCTCACAATGTTAATTCTGTGGGTTTTCCAGTTTGACAATGTTAATACATGTGGTTTTTCCAGTCTCACAATGTTAATACATGTGGTTTTTCCAGTCTCACAATGTTAATACATGTGGTTTTTCCAGTCTCACAATGTTAATTCTGTGGGTTTTCAGTTTGACAATGTTAATACATGTGGTTTTTCCAGTCTCACAATGTTAATTCTGTGGGTTTTCCTGTTTGACAATGTTAATTCTGTGGGTTTTCCAGTTGACAATGTTAATACATGTGGTTTTTCCAGTCTCACAATGTTAATTCTGTGGTTTTTCCAGTCTCACAATGTTAATACATGTGGGTTTTTCCAGTCTCACAATGTTTAATACATGTGGTTTTTCCAGTCTCACAATGTTAATACATGTGGTTTTTCCAGTCTCACAATGTTAATTCTGTGGGTTTTCCAGTTTGACAATGTTAATACATGTGGTTTA